>NW_028318698.1:365119-665239 GCF_062004578.1 Staurois parvus | reverse complement strand
GCATTGGGCTTATCGGAATCTGGAATCCCCCTTTAGCAAGGGGGCCCCCAGATCCCACCCCCCATGTGAATGAGTATGGGGTACATGGTACCGCTACCCATTCACAAAAAAAAGCGTAGTGTGAAAAAAGACAGGAGACAGTCTTTGACGAGTTCTTTATTAAAAGAAGAAAAATAAAAGAATGTCCCCCGAAGTAGATCCAACATCAATCATGATGTCTGCTGCTGTCGCTACCTGAAAAAATATTTTAAAAAAGGCTCTGCTTCCGACGCTGGCTCCCGGCCGTCTGTCTGCTCCGCTGGCTTGACAGTTCGTAAATATGTAAGAGGCGGGGCCACCCAGTGACATCACGTGTGTCGCCTCCTTGTGATATAATTGACCCAGCATGCCCCAGTTTTCTTTTTGCTGATGACACAAAGGTGTGTAATAGGTTTGATATCCCCGGAGGTGTCTGTAACATAGAACATGATTTGGCATTGCTGGAAAATTGGTCAAAAAAGTGGAAATTTCAGTTCATTGTTTCTAAATATAAAATAATGCACCTAGGGAAAAAGACTCCCATGAGAGAGTACAACATTGGGGGTACAGTGTTGGCTAGCACTTCAGTGGAAAATGACTTGGGGGTACTTATTTAAGATGATTGCAAAATGAGTAAACAGTATGGCCATGCAGTGGGGAAAGTGAATAGAATTTTAGGATGCATCACTAGAGGGGTCATCAGCAGGAGGTGCTGATCCCTCTATATAGATCTTTAGTTAGTCCTCATTTAGAATACTGTGTCCAGTTCTGGAGACCGCACTTACAAAAAGATATTGACAGGTAACAAAAATGGTGAAAGGTCTGGGGGATAAAACATATCAAGAGCGACTTCAGGGACTTAACGTGTGTGGAGGAAAGAAGGGAAGGGGGAGACATGATTGAAACCTTTAAATACGTTAAGGGGGTGAATAAGGTTCAAGAGGGCAGTATTTTCAACATGAAACCAAAATCAAGAACATGGGGACATGACCTTACACTAACTGGAGGAAAGTGCAAAACTAACTTCAGAAAGTACTATTTTACTGAAAGAGTAGTTGATGCTTGGAATAAACTTCCAGCAGAGGTAGTGAGCTAGTCAACAGTTAATAGCTTCAAACATGCTCGAGACAAGCAAAAAACCCCCCCAAAACCCCGAAAAAAACCACACACAAAAAAGCGGGCAGGCTTGATGGACCACTCGGCCTTTTTCTGCCATCATTTTTCTATGTTTCTATGAATAAAGTACCTGTCCTGTGTCTTATGATAAACTTGCTATGCTCAGCATGTCCCAATGAGAACAGAATGATTTTGATTGATCCATCGGCTCACATTCTGAGCAGTACAGCTACTTTAAAATATAGGACAGTCAAAAAATGAAAAATCCAAAGGAATTTAATTCCTTCTGAGATAACATACTGCTCTACGTACTACTTATGTAACAATAACTGTCAATTTTTTTTTACGGTCCTATAGATCAAATTAATTGTACAGTTATCTTTACGTGAGTGACACATAAAGTGTCTTAACGCAGAAGAAATTCATTTGATTATCAGTTTTCATGTCTGTCCTATATTTTAAGTTAGTTCTACTGTTCAGTATGTGAGCCAACTGATCAATCCAAAAACGGACACTGTTTAATCTTGACAAAAATGACAATTTCATTATAAGTAGAAATCAATGGTACTATAAAACCTATTAAGTTTTTTTTTCTGTGGCCAATTCTGGGCTTCTGTGCAATCCCCTTCCCAAGAATCTACTTTTAGTTTTTTGCCCATGCTCAGAGAGTGGGGCTGTGGCACCCTGCTCAACCTCAACCTTCAAGTCTCAACCTCAACCTCAACCTCAACCTTCAAGTCTCAACCTCAACCTCAACCTTCAAGGTTAAAGTGGCTATGAAGGCAAAATATTTTTTTTTTGTTTTTTTTTTACCTTACTGCTTTTTGTGCGTTAAGGTAAAAAAAAAACTTTCAAAAGCTGCACCCCCCTCAATAAATGCAAAGCCAGGGGCATAGATAAGGAGGGAGATAGGGGGGTCCAAAACCCCCCAGAGTGCTGACACTAGTGTATGGCCACCATAACGAATTAAAGCCAAACTCAAGTTAATGCTTTTAAAGCAGTTATATAAACAGTTTATTTAACTTTTGGGATAAAGGTTTTACATAAATGAGTAAAACCTGATCATTGTATGAACCCCTGTTAATGTTAAATGCTTTGCCTCAACCCTTCAGCTGCCACATTGGTCAGCTTGGTCTGCTAAAAGAAGTTGAAAAATAACAGACTTACTGGCTGCATCACTGGATGAAGATAAAGAAAAAAAAAGCCTAAAAAAATAAAACTAATGCAGCCACCACAGCTAAGAATTGGGAAACAGCAAAATTAAATTTTTGTTTTCGGGTTTAATATCACTTAACTAGTAGTTTAAACTACATTTTTCTTTAAAAAACAATCTGTTAGATCTTGAAAAGTACTACTATTGTACAATTGTTCATCTAAATATACTTGCTCTTATTAGCTCCTGTGTGCAACGTGCAAGTATTTCACATCAGTCTATTTCAAGGGACATCTTGTGGTCAGCAACGTGTCAGTTTGCACTGTTACCACACTTCAGCACACAGATCAATTATCTTTATGTGGAACATTTGCACGCTGTGCCCTGGAGCGGATTTGGGTAGCAAAGAATGAGCTTGTGGGGTGCCCAGTTAATAATTGAAAGCATGTCTGCTCACTAAGCCTTTGCTAGCTGAAAACAGAGCTTTCAAAGTATTCTGCCCTCTGCTGAATAGAAATCACTAAAACAAAAAAACGGATGATAAATTTTAGTCTGCTTAGAGAACATTTTAGAAAATAAAATGGCAATTCCAGTAAAATACACAGTGGGAAAGGTGCGGGGAGACTGTTTTACTGCCCAAATCATTTGTAAAGTAAATGCACACAGTAACTGAGCCATATGGCCGTGTTCCATAAGGAGGGTGACAATTCGCTGAGAAGTCTGTGCTACCTTTCCAACTCTTGGATGATCTTGGAGAGATTTCTGTAAAGTCAATTCGAAGTCAATTTCTGTGGCTTAAATTCTAAGTCAACTGTCCTCCTTCCATCAGACCAGACAACTCGTTCTTACTTCACAATTCCTTCATCCTGCAGTCTCCTTAATTTTAAAGAACATCTCAGAATTTCTACAGCCTAAATTCGAAGTCAGTTGTCCTCCTCCCATCAGACCAGACACCTTGCTCTTCATGGTTCCTCCATCTTGTAGGATCCGGAGTTTTAAAGGATTTCTCACAATTTCTGCAGCCTAAATTCTCATTCAACCTTTCCCTCCCATCAGACCACACACCTGGCTTTTACTTCACAATTCCTCCATCCTGCGGGCTCTTGAGTTTTAAAGGACATCTCACAATTTTTGCAGTATAAATTTTAAGTCAACTGTCTCCCTTCCATCAGACCAGAAACCTCGCTCTTCATGGTTCCTCCATCGTGTAGGCTCCTGAGTTTTAAAGAGCATCTCACAATTTCTGCAGCTCAAATTATAAGTCAACTCTCCTACACCCATCAAACCAGAGACCTTGCTCATATTTCATGGTTCCTGCATCCAGTAGGCTTCTGTGTTATAAAGAACAAGTCAAAAAGATCAAAAGTTCTGACTTTACACTCATCCCTCCCAACTATAATTCATACATTTATGTTCCAGGTCTGTGACCCGCAACTGGTGATAAACTGAATGCACCTGGGTTCAGTTCGAGGCCGGTTTGGTCAACTTTACCAAAGTTCATGTCCATGTTTGGTCAGTAGCGTCAATCAAAATTCCCTTCCCCTTGGTTTTACATTTGGTGTTGGGGAGCGGGAGCTGTCTTTAGCAGCATGTAAGCAATGGGATCAGACCTCTTGGTTGGTTATTTCATTCAGCAGGTCACTGGGCATCATTGATTGTGGCTGACGAAGATCTGCATCAATGTATGATGTGACTGATGATAGATTTACATCCTGGGACCATTTTATTCTAATGATTTGTCAAAAATATCTGTTTTTACCTTTCACTTTTTACCCCATACTCATTCACTTGGTGGGGTCCAGTATCTGGAGGCCCCTTATATTTAAAGATGACTTTAGATTCTGATAAACCCCCCATCTGCTGATCCCCACAACCACCAGTCCAGGGATGTGGACTGGTAGTCCTCATCAACATGGGGACAAGGTGCTTTGCCAGGGGTGCCTCCATGGCAAGGTACCCACCATGTTGAGGGAATGTGGTCCAGTATGGATCAGGAGACAAGGGTACATGCTCACTCACCCCCCACCCCCTACCCGGCTTGCAGGCTACCTGTTCAGATAAGGGCGTAGTAAGGATTCTGGGGATCCACATATTTTATTCTTGTTTTTGTTTGTGTGGGTCCCCCCTTAAAATCCATATCAGACCTGAATCCTTAGTCAACAGCTAAATGGGCAGGTATGTGTCACTGGTTGTTAGGATGCTGGCGGCTGCTGGTGGTTCCCTAACAACATGCATAAGTAGAGTACTTTAAAGTTTAGCAGAAGTAGTAATACTGCTCCTAAATGTTTCACTTCCCAGCCAGAGGTTCAGGTTGGCTGAGCACTCTTTTTGCTTGGCCAATCGCCAAACCTCCAAACAAGCAACATTAGTGTCAGGAATGGACTCAGCACTGGTGGTGGGACTCCCCTGCCGTGTGGGCTGCAGTACCAGAGCTGACCAGCGGGTGCTCTCAGCACTGGTGGTGGGACTCGCCTGCCGTGTGGGCTGCAGTACCAGAGCTGACCAGCGGGTGCTCTCAGCACTGGTGGTGGGACTCGCCTGCCGTATGGGCTGCAGTACCAGAGCTGACCAGCGGGTGCTCTTAGCAGCCAGAAGCTCACAATCAGCCAAACCTTGGGCTGATTACAGAAAGGTGTATATAAGGCATGACCAGGTCTGTGCTCTGGGCCCTGGTGTATGGTTTCCCATGAGCCTCTGTACCCTGTGTTCCTGCTTCGTTGCTGACCCGGCTTGATCCTGATCTCTGTTGACCATCTCCTGTTCTGACTACTGGCTCATCCCTGACTATTCTTCTGCCTACTCCTATGCTGTTTGACCTCCTGTTGCTGTACCTTGGCTTGTGACCCATTTACTCTTTGCCTGCTGCTCTGTACTGATCTGCCTCCACCGTTACCGACCCGGCTTGTCTGACCACGCTAACTACTCTGCCATCCATCCATCCTGCACGGATCCAGCCGTACCTGCACATACCTCTGGCGGATCCCCCTACCACTAGCAGGTGTACTCAGGGGCCGCGACCTGGTCTCAGTCCTGCGCCAAGTCCATCCCCACCATCAGGGGCTCTGGTGAAAAGGCAGACTGGGGCTTAGACTCCGCGCCCTGGGGAATCCTGCCCTGAGGACCGCTAGAGGTACCACCAAACGGTCATTACAGAACCCTACGGCCGGCCTGACCGTTCCACCTCTCCAGCCCTGACTACGCCTGTGTTCCTGCACCTCCTAAAGATTAGTGGAAGGTTGGTTTGCTCACTGTGCGTTTTATATAGATATATATCTGGGTGGCTAATAATAACCTGTATTATATTGTACCTAAGACCTGCGTTTCCCTGTGCCAGTCCACACCTTTCTGGTCATTCCTTGATTCCTGACAATTAGGTCCAAACATGGATTCAGACTGAACCGGGAACTCACCCCTACTCACTACAGGTGTCCTTAACAAAGATGGCAGCTGCAAATACAGAATACACCTGCAGTGCTACCTGCAAAAAAATATGGTATAAAACATTGTCCACCATGTAAAGAAGACAGGAGGCTGGGGGATTCCACTGTTGTTGCTAAAGAAGCTGTGGATTACTACTCAAAATAGTGGGAGATTTTGTAAATCATTTTAAATAAATGGACTTGCCTCTGTTCATTATAAAAGATAATTCAATTTTGGTTAGTCATCACATTACCCAATTGTCAGGAACCCTAATGACGAGGTCTCAGTTCTTAAATTTCCAGCTCCACCTACCTACCTTCATCATGATATGTGAGTCGCACTCTTCTTGTTGGGTTTTTCCATCATTTTCAAATAATGGTAAACAAGGAAGCAAGCACAAGACTTGGGGACAGGAGTGAGGTCACTTTATGATAAGTCAGTGGGTGACAACCCTTCATAATCCACCGTTAAGTGATGTGGTCGCCTATTGGATGGCCTGCCCCTTTAGGTGACCACATCTTTTGGTGTAAAGACAGCTTTAGCAAAGTAGTTAGACTTACCATCTGTTGACAACATCTGCAGCTTTTCCATAGACAGCTCTTCAAATGTCTTAGAAATACAATGTGCAATAGAATACAACAATATTAACCTAATCTGTAAGGATAAAAACTCATTACTGTCGGCTGATTTCATGGCGCATCCGATGTGCTGCTTGATTGCAAACACTAAGGCAAGGGATGATAGCTGGGGAGGGAAGGGGTGAACGGCTGCATTCAGAGGCACAAACACAGTAATATCATCAGTCTTCCGACATGCACATACTCATTACATCCTATTAGCTGACACATGGGGACAGGTGGGTGGAAAGTGGAACGCTTTATAGCATAACTGTATTCATATCTGAATGTACTGTTCATACATTTAAACAGCATGTGGTATAAGCAGCATAGGCCTATTATACTACTTTCATGAAATATGTGTATTTTTATTTTTTTTATATATACAGTATATACTGAATGTGGGTGTGTATATATATGTATATATGTAGATAGATAGATAGATAGATAGATAGATATGCTCAGTATATTACCTTGCCTATGTGTACATTTCCCTTGCGATGTATTACAAAATAAATGCAGAGCTATTCATTCACGTTTCGTGTGAACAGAGGGCAAAAATTAATGATATTAGGCTAATTTTTACATAGTTACACAGGTAGTCTGGCTGAAAAAAAAGACAAAAGTCCATTCAGTTCAGCCCAAAAAAAAAAGTTATAATTCTATACCCACAATTGATCCAGAGGAAGGCAAAATAAAAACCCAGCAAAGCATGATCCAATTTGCTCCTGCAGGGAAAAAATTCCTTCCGGATCCCCCCGAGAGACAATCAGATATTCCCTGGATCAACTTTACCTATAAATGTTAGTATCCAGTTATATTCTGTGTGTCTAGGAAAGAATCCAGGACTTTTTTTTTAAAACAATCCACTGAGCTGGCTAGAACCAACTCTTGAGGGAGTCTATTCCACATTTTCACAGCTCTAACTGTGAAGAAACTTTTCTGTGTTTGGATATTACATTTCTTTTCCTCCAGATGTAAAGAGTGCCCCCTTGTCCTCTGTGATGACCTCAGGGTGAATAGCTCTACACCGAGTTCACTATATGAACCACTGATGTATTTATACATGTTAATCATATCCCCCCTTAATCTCCTCTTCTCAAGAGAGGATACATTCAGTTCCTCTAATCTTTCCTCATAGCTGAGCTCCTCCATGCCTCGTATCAGTTTGGTTGCCCTTCTCTGTACTTTCTCCAGTTCCCCAATGTTCTTTTTGTGAATTGGCGCCCAAAACTGAACTGCATATTCCAGATGAGGTGTTACTAATTATTTGTACCGGGGTAATATGATATTTCTCTCTCTGGAGTCTATACCACTTTTAATACAAGAGAGGATTTTGCTCGCTTTAGAAACCGCAGCTTGGCATTGCATGCCATCATTAAGCTTGTGATGTACCAGAACTCCCAGATCCTTCTCCACCATTGATTCCCCCAGTTGTACCTAGTATGTATGATACATGTATATTCTTAGCCCCCAAGTGCAGAACCTTACATTTATCAACTTTAAACCTCATTTGTCACATAGTTGCCCAATTAAACCGTGAACTGAGGTCGGCTTATAAATTGGAGAAATCCTGTAAGGGCATTATTCCACTGCACAGCTTGGTGTCATCTGCAAAGACTGAAAAGGGATTTGTAATCTCAGACCCTATATTGTTGTGTGGGGAACTGTGTCAAACACTTTTGCAAAATCCAAGTATACCCCCACCACCCCTCTGTCCAAGTATACCACGTCCACCGCCACCCCGCTGTCCAAGTATACCACATCTACCGCCATCCCTCTGTCCAAGTATAACACGTCTACCACCACCCCTCTGTCCAAGTATAACACGTCTACCACCACCCCTCTGTCCAAGTATACCACGTCCACCACCACCCCTCTATCCAAGGTTTTGCTCACCTCCTCATAAAAAGAAATCAGATTTGTTTGTCAACTTCTGTCTTTCATGAATCCATGCTGTCTGTTGCTTAAAATATTTTTTTCCAGCAAGAACTCATCTATGTGGTCTTTTATTAAACTCTGCAGTATCTTCCCAACTATAGAATTTATACTAACAGGTCTATAATTACTTGATAAACATTTGACCCCTTTTTAAATATTGACACCACATTGGCCTTACGCCAATCCAGTGGTACTATGCCAGTCATTAAAGAGTCCCTAAAAATTAGAAACAATGGCTTTGAAATGACAGAGCTCAATTCTTTAAGGACCCGTGGGTGTATGCCATCCGGTTCAGGGGCTTTATTCACCTGGATTTTTCTCCAGGTTTAACGATAGTCTTCATACAAAATAGTGTGATTCAGGAAAATACTGCAAAATACTGATCAATAGATGGAATTGACATTCATAGAAAATAAGTATTTCCTATGATCATCAGCTCCATCTAGTGGCCGAATTGCAGTATTTTCCTGAATCTCACAATTCTTATTTTTGTACTGCCTTATGTGTCTCACAGTGGGGAACTCAAAGAGTTTTGCGTTAAAGACCATGCTTTACAGAGGTGCCTAGGCTTGACAGTGTGGTTTTACTTGTATTTGCAAAATGTATGCAACAAAAACCTCTGTATTTAAAGTGTATGTAAACTCTAACAATGAACTTCAATTTACTTCAGATGCAAGTGCTTACACCATTACACCTTACGAAATGTATTTAAAAATATAGTATATGTATGGTCACCCGCTGACTTGCCACTATTAACAGGCAGCTTGGAAGAGAACAAAGACTTTTAGTACTGTCTAACACTGACTTAGGAAACATGGAAGAAATAGGGAGGGTCTAGCTAGCGCTAAACAGGATGGGAGGACAGAGGGAGATACCAAATTAGATAAGTAAACAAGTTATAGTGTCCTAAAACCTGCACTAGTTGCCAGCATACTACAGAACAATGGTAACCTGATACAATGCAATACAACAGAAAAATACAGATAGGTGGGACACAGCATGTCTAGAGCAGGGGCGGACTGACAACTCATGGGGCCCCCGGGCAATAGGGGATCATGGAGCCCCTGTGTCCTCGCCCACACCCAAAAAAGCCTATGAAAAAGCCAATGAAAGGTACCAGGGGCATCTCATGGGGCCCCCTACTGACCCCGGGCCCTCAGGCAGTGCCCCTGTGCTCGAATGGTCAGTCCACCCCTGGAGCACAGCTTTGAACTATGCACGCTCAGTAGACGTGTTCAGTAGGTATGTAAGAATTGGTGTCTTCAGATGTTCTCCTGGGTATAGAGGACCTGTCCTGGGGAGCAGAATGAATAACCAGAGGATGAATTGTGCTCGTACATGGCAGAATCTTTGTTCATTTTACTGCAAGGCCTTTACTTAATTAAGTTCTCATTTTTAGCTATTCAGCTTAAAACACATTATCCGTCTGAAGTGCCAGAGATTGCTTGGCAAGAGCCTGGAGCAAGCATTACAGAGAATGAATAATCTTTTTAATGATTTTCTTTAGATACACGTGTAAAGTGATCAGCGTTATGACATTAATGCTATCAGTTGAGTGTATATAATCAGTGAAATATAACAAAACCCTTTTCATGGTATATCTGTTTGATATTAAATACCTGTTGATCCTGCCAGAAATCCAGTATGTATATGTGTGTGCTAGTCTTGGAGCTTTTCTCAGTCAAAGCAGGAAATGTTAGCTGGGCTCGGCAGGCTTACCACAAAGCTGGGGTTCTACCAAGGGCAGTGGCCTCCCAGTTTGAAAACTCCAAAGTCAGCAAAAAGAGCACCAGATGGCCTCCTTTTCCACTTGTCCTCCAGAGGATTTACCCCCCTTCCTGACTAGGGCATTTTTTGCGATACGGCGTTGCGTTACTTTGACAATTGCGTGGTCATGCGACGCTGCACCCAAATTACATTTATGTCCATTTTTTCCCCACAAATAGAGCTTTCTTTCGGTGGTATTTGATCACCTGTGTGGTTTTTATTTTTTGCGCTATAAACAAAAAAATACTATTTTGAGAAAAAAAAAATATTTTTGACTTTTTGCTATTAAACATGTCCAGCAAAAAAATCAAAAAAAATCTAATTTCCTCATAAATTTAGGCCAAATTGTATTCTGGAACATGTCTTTGCTAAAAAAAAAAAAATGCCAATATGTGTAAATTAATAGGTTTATGCAAAAGCTATAGCGTTTACAAATGGCGGTATAGATACTGGAATTTTTACTTACTAGTAATGACGGCAATGAGTGACTTATACTGGGACTGCGGGACTGCGGCAGGCATTCTGACACTGGGGGAGGGGGGGTAACTGACTTGGTGTCACTGACATCCCCAGTGACACTAATGCAGTGATAAGTGCTAATAAAAATAACGAACACTGTACTAATGGCACTGGGCAGGAAGGGGTTAACATCTGGGGAGATCAAAGGGTTAACTGTGTGCTGTTTTACTATGAGGCTGTGTGCTGTGTGTTTCACTGTAGGCACACTGCTATGCAGAGCCATACAAAAGCAGTGTGCAGGAGCTGGCAGGAGCTGACAGGAGAGAGATCGGTGTTTATATACAGGTCTCTCCCCCATCGGAGATACTCGGCAATCACCGGCTGAGATCTGGTGATTGACAGCCAAGGCCACACGCGCCCTCTACCCGGAACTAAAAAATCACGTATATATACGTGATTTTGTGCACCCGTACTGCCCTGTAGCAGTATTTCTGCTATAGAGCAGCGTGGAACTGGTTAATGTGTTACTAAACCCACAACAGTAAAATCAGTCTGTATATGCAGTAAAGCATGCTTTTTATACTCACTGTGGAACCTAAGGGGTTAATCCTCTGCATTGTGTAAAAAGGCTGTTTGATCCTGTTTTCTCTGATCCCCTCCTTCTTCTACTGTCCCAAATCCATCTCCTGATAAAACAGAACCTTAGGAGCAAGCTGCACATGCTCAGTTTGGTGTCTATTGCTAGAGTTTTTTTTTCTTGGGAGAGTGCATGTAATCAGCACAGGGCCAATCAGCACTGCCCAGATAGAGGGTTAGAGGTTATGCAGTCTCACAAGACAATCAAGGGAGAATGAAAATTCCTCCTACAAAATTAACCAGTGCTCTGCTGGACACAGATAGTAGTCACAAGACTGCTATATACTGCTGATCTGAAAAGGTATTTAGCAGTCTATATTCCATTTCCATGTTCTGTGTACTGTGGGAGACCAGATATAGTGAATGCAAGGTCCTGGGTTTAGTGACAATTTAAGAATCCATAATCATTTGTTGCAGATTGTAGCAGAAAGATAAAATAAAGTCAGGGGCAACCATACCACTACATCAGGTTGTGTAATGGTTAGCGGGGGAGCGAAGGACCTCGATGACAGGAGCATAGCTGTCATCGAGGCTGTCATAGCATAGGAATCGCATCTAAATTTGTCCCACCCCTTCCTGTTTAATATCCACCATTTCATCTGTAAACTCCACTCCTTCCTATTTAGGCTCCACCTCTTCCTATTAGAGCTCTACCCACTGACAACGATGGGACGCTATTCCTCCCACTGACATCAATAATGGGGCACTATTCCTCCCACTGACACCAATAATGGGGCACTATTCCTCCCACTGACACCAATAATGGGGCACTATTCCTCCCACTGATACCAATAATGGGGCACTATTCCTCCCACACTGACAACAATGATGGGGCACTATTCCTCCCACACTGACACCAATGATGAGGCACTATTCCTCCCACACTGACACCAATGATGAGGCACTATTCCTCCCACACTGACACCAATGATGAGGCACTATTCCTCCCACACTGACACCAATGATGAGGCACTATTCCTCCCACACTGACACCAATGATGAGGCACTATTCCTCCCACACTGACAACAATGATGGGGCACTATTCCTCCCACACTGACAACAATGATGGGGCACTATTCCTCCCACACTGACACCAATGATGGGGCACTATTCCTCCCACACTGACACCAATGATGAGGCACTATTCCTCCCACACTGACACCAATGATGAGGCACTATTCCTCCCACACTGACACCAATGATGGGACACTATTCCTCCCACACTGACACCAATGATGGGACACTATTCCTCCCACACTGGCACTAATGATGGGGCACTTCCTCCCACTGACACCAATCAGAGAGAGAGAGGAGGGGGGGAGGGGGGAGAGGGGAGAGAGAGGGGGAGAGAGGAGAGAGGAGAGAGGAGGGAGGTAGAGAGAGGAGGGAGGTAGAGAGAGGGGGGAGAGGAGAGAGTGAGGGGGGAGAGGATAGAGAGAGAGGGGGGAGAGGAGAAAGAGATGGGGAGAGAGCGAGAGGGGGGAGGAGAGAGCGGAGATAGAAGAGAGAGGGGGGGAGAAGGGAGAGAGGAGGGAGAGGGAGAGAGGGGGGGAGGGAAAGAGGGGGGAGAGGGGAGGGAGAGAGAGAAGAGAGGGGGGGAGAGGGGGGAGGGGGGAAGAGGGAGAGAGAGAAGGAGAGAGGGGGGGGAAGAGAGAGAGGGAGAGAGGAGAGGGGGGAGAGGGAGGGAGAGAGAGGGGGGGGAGAGGGAGAGGGGGAAGGGGGAAAGAATACACAAGGCTGGCTGGAAGTGTGGGAGGGACAGACACAGGAGGAGAGGGTGGGAGGAGCAGGGACAGCTTTCTCTCTCCTCTCCCGTCTGTGTGAGGGGGGAGAAACTGTCAGCACTGGGGACTGCATATACTGACAGATCCCCTGCAGTGCTAGAGGGGGGGGCGGCCGTGGGGGAGCATACAGGAGCTGACCGTATGCACGACATGGATAGGGGAGGTGACTGGTGGCACACAGAGCATAGAGAGAAATGCACGGTCCTCTATGTGCTGCCCAGCCCCCTCTCCAGCCGGCTCCATAGCTGACAGGTTCTCTGTCTCCTCGCCGCTGAGCACACACACGAACCCGCCCGAGCACGCCCCCCTGGCCAAGAACAGCCCTTTTCAGCGACAGCACTGGTCCACCCCCCTGAAAAGTGCCGCCCAAGGCAGATGCCTTGTTTGCCTCGCGGCAGATACGCCCCTGCCCATAGCACTAGTCTTCCCAAAGCTGTTTTAGGTACAGATTAATTTTTTTTAAATTGCATAGCTGGACAACTGAAGACACACATATTGGTGTATTTAAAAAATGCATAGATAATTGTTAATCGAAACTGCTGATACATTCATTTTTGGGGGTTTTTTTTTTTACGAATAGGGCAAAAATCAACTGTTCTCTAGGTATTTTCTCTACAGGTTGAATGTTATACATGCATAAAAAAATAGTGGTTTGTGAAAATGCTGCATTATGGCCACTAGTTGGAGCTAATGATGATAGCAAACAAATACTGATGATCATCAGCTCCATCTGGTGGCTATAATACAGTATTTTCCTGAACCACTCTTTTTTTCTTTTTTTTTTAACCACTTCCCGTCCAGCCCATGTCTATAAACGGCCGGACGGGAGCACTGCCGAAGTGGGTTGACGTTTCTAAGGGTCATCTGCATTCACTGCCTGTACAGTGCAATCCGGTTCCGGGGCCTCTGTGTGAGGTCCTGATTCATGTGATCACTGATTGGCCAATCAGTGATCACATGAGCAGTAATAAACAAGATGTCACTTCCTGACATCATTGCTTACTACTTGTGAAATCTGTGAATGGTCAGAGGTCACATGGTACTAGGATATTCATAACAGCCTTGTACCATGTGACAAGCTGAGACCAATCACAGCTTTCACAGTATTTCTCAAAAATCTTCATCACCCCCCACAAGTAGTACAGTGTCACTGTACTGCTAGTTACATAGTTAGTCTGGCTGAAAAAAGACAAAAAGTCCATCCAGTTCAACCATAAAAAAAAAACAGACAAAAAAAGTTATAATCCTATACCCACAGTTGATCCAGAGGAAGGCAAAAAAAACCAGCAAAGCATGATCCAATTTGCTCCTGCAGGGGAAAAAATTCCTTCCAATCAGATATTCCCTGGATCAACTTTACCTATAAATGTTAGTATCCAGTTATATTCTGTGTATCTTAGAAAGAATCCAGGCCTTTTTTAAAGCAATTCACTGAGCTGGCCAGAACCAACTCTTGAGGGAGTCTATTCCACATTTTCACAGCTCTCACCGTAAAGAAACCTTTCCGTGTTTGGAGATTAAATTTCTTTTCCTCCAGACATAAAGAGTGCCCCCTTGTCCTCTGTGATGACCTCAGGGTGAATAACTCTACACCGAGTTCACTATATGAACCACTGATGTATTTTACATGTTGATCATATCCCCCTTATGTATTATACATGGAGATCATATCCCCCCCTTATGTATTATACATGGTGATCATAGCCCCCCCTTATGTATTATAGATGGAGATCATATCCCCCCTTATGTATTATACATGGAGATCATATCCCCCCTTATGTATTATACATGGAGATCATATCCCCCCTTATGTATTATACATGGAGATCATATCCCCCCTTATGTATTATACATGGTGATCATATCCCCCTTATGTATTATACATGGTGATCGTATCCCCCCTTATGTATTATACATGGTGATCGTATCCCCCCTTATGTATTATACATGGAGATCGTATCCCCCCTTATGTATTATACATGGAGATCGTATCCCCCCTTATGTATTATACATGGTGATCATATCCCCCCTTATGTATTATACATGGAGATCATATCCCCCCTTAATCTCCTCTTCTCAAGAGAGAATAAATTCAGTTCCTCTAATCTTTCCTCATAGCTGAGCTCCTCCATGCCTCGCATCAGTTTGGTTGGCCTTCTCTGCACTTTCTCCAGTTCCCCAATGTTCTTTGTGTGAATTGGTGCCCAAAACTAAACTGGATATTCCAGATGAGGTCTTACTAATGATTTGTACCGGGGTAATATGATCTCTCTCTCTCTGGAGTCTATACCTCTTTTAATACAAGAGAGGATTTTGCTCGCTTTAGAACCCGCAGCTTGGCATTGCATGCCATTATTAAGCTTGTGATCTGCCAGAACCCCCAGATCCTTCTCCACCATTGATTCCCCCAGTTGTACCCCCCCCAGTATGTATGATGCATGCATATTCTTAGCCCCCAAGTGCAGAACCTTACATTTATCAACATTAAACCTCATTTGTCACATAGTGGCCCAATTACACAGTGCATTGAGGTCGGCTTGTAAGTTGGAGACATCCTGTAAGGACGTTATTCCACTGCACAGCTTGGTGTCATCTGCAAAGACTGAAATGGGATTTATTCCCAGACCCTATATCATTTATAAATATATTAAAAAGTAAGGGTCCCAACACTGAACCTTGGGGTACACCACTGACAACCCTAGACCATTCAGAGTATGAATCATTAACCACTACTCTGAATACGATCTTTTAGCCAGTTCTCTATCCATTTACATACAGATTTTTCCAAGCCTGTAGACTTTACCTTACACATTAGCCGTGTGGGGAATTGTGTCAAATGCTTTTGCAAAATCCAAGTATACCACGTCCACCGCCACCCTTCTGTCCAAGTATACCACATCCACTGCCACCCCTCTGTCCAAGTATACCACGTCCACCGCCACCCCTCTGTCCATGTATACTACATCCTCCGCCACCCCTCTGTCCAAGTATACCACGTCCACCGCCACCCCTCTGTCCAAGTATACCACGTCCACTGCCACCCTTCTGTCCAAGTATACGATGTCCACCGCCACCCCTCTGTCCAAGTATACCATGTCCACCGCCACCCCTCTGTCCATGTATACCATGTCCACCGCCACCCCTCTGTCCATGTATACCATGTCCACCACCACCCCTCTGTCCAAGTATACCATGTCCACCACCACCCCTCTGTCCAAGTATACCATGTCCACCACCACCCCTCTGTCCAAGTATACCACGTCCACCGCCACCCCTCTGTCCAAGGTTTTGCTCACCTCCTCATAAAAAGAAATCAGATTTATTTGACAACTTCTGTCTTTCATGAATCCATGCTGTCTGTTGCTTAAAATATATTTTTCCAGCAAGAACTCATCTATGTGGTCTTTTATTAAACTCTCCAGTATCTTCCCAACTATAGAAGTTAAACTAACAGGTCTAAAACTACTTGGTAAAGATTTTGACCCCTTTTTAAATATTGGCACCACATTGGCCTTATGCCAATCCAGTGGTACTGTTCCAGTGATTAAAGAGTCCCTAAAAATTAGAAACAATGGCTTTGAAATGACAGAGCTCAATTCTTTAAGGACCTGTGGGTGTATGCCATCCAGTCCAGGTGCTTTATTCATCTTTATTCTGTATAAATATTTTTGGATCATATCAGTTGTGAGCCAATATGGATCATCTGGAGCTGTGTCAATACCATGCCCACTATGGACAAGAGCTCCCCTGTGCTCCTTTGTATATGCAGAGCTGAAGAAGATATTAAATAAATTTGCCTTCTCCTTGTCCCCAGTCACTGTAGATTATTTTGTAAAAGGCCTATATGCTCAGACCAAACCTTTTTACTATTAATATTAATATATTTGAAGAATTTTTTGGGGTTGGTCCTGCTATTTTTTGCAATCTGTCGTTCATTTTCACTTTTTGCAGCCTTTATTTCCTTTATTTATTTTCTGTTCTGTTATATTCTTTGAATTGTTTAAACTATGATAGCGTTCCTTCATTTTTATATTTAATAAAAGCTCTTTTCTTATTATCGATAGCTTTTTTAAATTTGGCCGTAAGCCACATAGGTTTGACAGTATGTAGAAAAAAAAAAAACGTAAATAATAATATAAAAAAATTATAAAAATGTAAAGAAATTTTGAAAAATTATAATTTTTGGTTATAAACTAATTTGGGTTTTTTTTTTTACTAAAAAGATAGCTAAATACATTTTGGCCAGGATTTATGAAGAAAGATTAGTCTTTGCAAAATTTTAAAAGAAAAAAACTTTTTTTTTTTAAATTTTTGGACTTTCATTTATATAGCAAAAAAATAAAAATCCCAGTGGTGAATAAATACCACCAAAATAAAGGTTTATCTGTCTCAAAAAAATGCTAAAAAATTCATATGCAATCATAATGTGAAGTGAAAAAATGCTGCGCTACACGAAACAATGGTACAAACCATTATATAATCAAAAAACAAAGTGAAGAAATAAATATATATTAGAAGAAAAAATAGTGGAAAAAAAATTAATATTGAATATTTTTAAGTATGAATCAAACAAAAGTCATTCAAAAAATCAAGTTCAATCAATAAAATGTTCATTCAGTGAACCATCCTTTGGATAACGAAAAATATGTGCATCTGTCATCAATTCCCATGCAAAGACATCCTCCTCCATATATCTGCCCATCTCACGCAGTGTGATCTCACGTTATACATGTTACGGTCTAACTGCACTTTTGGTCCCATATGGACTCAGAAGATCAGCTTGCCGAATGAAGACTCCAAAGTAAGCTCCCTCCTGATAAGCATCTTTATAACAGCTGTATTCCTCGTTAAAAAGGACTTGACATAGTGCTTTATCCTTTTTAAACTTTTATGCATCAATTAAAACATATGAAATACATTCATGTTCCGGAGGTGTATTTTGCACCAGGTATGATGAAGATCCAGTGATGTACTGATTAAATACAAGATGGCAGTATTATCTCAGCAACAGAGTCCTGTACAAGCTCAAAACAGACACCATCTGTAATGTATTGCAAGGCAAAGCACGGGCCCACTTAATGAATGCAATTGCCTGCTGTAATGTCATTCCAAGAGCCTTTTTTAGAGTACTACAAGCCGCTATCCCGATGTCATCTGCACACTCCTCCCCGACGCGTTTCGTCACTAGTCACGTGACTATATCCATGATATCAAACCGCTCTTGGAACGACATTACAGCAGGCAATGGCATTCATTAAGTGGGCCCGTGCTTTGCCTTGCAATATATTACAGATGGTGTCTGTTTTGAGCATGTACAGGACTCTGCTGCTGAGATGATACTGCCATCTTGTGTTTAATCAGTACATCACTGGATCTTCATCATACCTGGTGCAAAATACACCTCCGGAACATGAATGTATTTCATATGTTCTAATTGATGAATAAAAATTTAAAAGGATGAAGCACTATGTCGAGTTCTTTTTCATGAGGAATACAGCTGATACAAAGACGTTTATCAGGAGGGAGCTTACTTTGGAGTCTTCATTCGGCAAGCTGATCTTCTGAGTCCATATGGGACCAAAAGTGCAGTTAGACCGTAACATATATAATGTGAGGTCACACTGCGTGAGGTGAGCAGATATATGGTGGAGGATATCTTTGCATGGGAATTGATGACGGATGCACATATTTTTCTTTATCCAAAGGAGGGTTCACTGAATGAACACTTTGTTGATTGAACTTGATTCTCTGAATGACTTTCGTTTGATTCATACTTAAAAATATTCTTTATTTTTCATTTTTGTTGTGGTTTTTGTATATATTTTATTTATTTTTATATATATATATATATATATATATATATATATATATATATATATATATATATATATATATATATATATATATATATATTGTTATATATATATTGTTATATATATTGTTATATAATTTTTTTTATTCCAATATTAATATTTTTCTACTATTTTTTCTTTTAATATTTATTTCTTCACTTTGTTTTTTGGTTATATAATGGTTTGTACCATTGTTTTATGTAGCACAGCCTTTTTTGCACTTCACATTATGATTGTAAAATTTGCCCCACTGAGACATGGGTTGTGTGCACTAGCGGCTACAGCATTTAATTGTAATTTTTTGTTTTTATTTCACCATCGTTAGCGCTTGAGTTATTCAATTTATTTAAAAAAATTCATATGGGTACAGTGTTGCATGACCGCGCAATTGTCATTCAAAGTGTGATAGCACTGAAAGCTGAAAATTGGCCTGGGCAGGAAGGGGGTGAAAGTGTCCGGACTTGAAGTGGTTAATGAATGAATTAGACCTGTATAGGAAATATCCTGAGAACATTAGATTTGGCCCCATTCACACAGAATCCACCAGTAGTTTCACTGAATGAACAGCTTTGTGGATTTTTTTTTTACAAAAAATATACCCCATATTCTACGTAACACAACAGTATACTCATGCAAACAGACAGGATCAGAGGTCAAAGCAAATACAGGTCAGGTTAGATAGAAACAGATCTCACAAAATTTCCAGATTTACAGAAAAAAATAAAAAGCCATGCAGTGGGAAAAGGTATTAGTTTACTGCAATACTTGTCTTTAACCTGGAGCTATCTCCATCTGCCCACTCTTACCACTAGATGGTGCTTTTCCTCTGGGTTGAATTATGACCATCATCATTCAACCCCTTTTTCATGAGCTGTGACTGTCAAGAACACACCCCTGGAGGGTATCATCACACCAGCCTAGGGGAGAATAGCGGTGTTGGGATTGAAACCCAAAAAAAAAGATTAAAAACATTTAGGAAAAAAAGTAAAAAAACATTATCTTGCAGCCTGTTCACTCACTATAGAAATGCATTGCTGTTGGAGCTGGAGTCCTCAACTGATGTTGCTCTCATCTAGGCAAATGGGCCGGAACCCTGGCTATAAAGTGAGCATTTTTATATTTTCCAAGATTTCTTTTTTTAATTCAGTGAAGAAAGCTAAGTGATACTTACAGGTCTCCCCAACCCAGTCCATGACTAGACAATAAAATAGGAAGCGGCACACTGACAATCTAACCTGTCATTCTGTTCTCTCCTCCTATTAGCAAACTCATTGCAGTGCAATACAACTGAATGGTATCTGGTGCCAGGGTGATCTTAATAACATCATGGGCCCCTGGGCAAAGTAATGCACTGGGACCCCATTTGGCCTTCCCCAACTTACACACCTACTCTCAAGAATGAAAGTATATAGCTGAGAGAATGAAACGTGTATTTATTAGTACCTTCAAATAAAATCGATTTCAACCCCTTGATGCCGACGTAACAAAAATATGCAGCCTCACAGAACTGGGCTTTTTTCCGTGGGGCCACATATTTGCGTACCTTTCTTTCTGCTGGGAGCATGCCGCACGGCATGCTCCCAGCACAGAGACCGCAGTGTCACTGAGAGCAGTTCTAACGATCGGGACCCGGGACTTCCGATTCTGGATCACATGATCGCTCTGATTGGCTATCACAGTGATCAGTCACTGTACAGCCCGGCCCCCTTGTTTTTTTTTATCTCTCTATGAATGGAGGAGAGAGATACATTGTATCTCTCTAACTCCTGGCATAGAGGGAAATGTTTGTAAAAAACAAAAAAAGCTAAATAAATATTAAAAAATAAAATAAAAAATAAAGAAAAAATACCTAGATCAAGGTTTGATATATTTCAGTGCCAGGGTAAGTGCTTGGGTCAAGGTCAGGGTCAAAGGTCAGGATTTAAAAAAAAAATTTGGTGTCAGTATGTTTTTAGGTAAAAAAAAAGAAAATGTGCACTATTGTTTCTGGACTGTTCTACGGGTACAGACAACAAATAACATACACATATATGGTATTGTTGTGATCGTCAAGAGCTAGAAAATGTATTTAGGGTTGTTCTTTGGTGGTAGGTTATGGTAGTAACAAACACACAGCTAAATTAAAAAAAAAAGATTTTTTTTTTTACTATTTTGAGTCAGTTTTTTTATTTGATAATAAAAAAAATCAGGAGATATCCATTACCATTTACCACCAAATGAAAGCCCAATTTGTCCTGAAAAAAAACAAGGTATAATTCACCTGGCTGTACAAAGTAGTTGTGATGATATTGTGCTTAGGCATTTAGCTTTGTTTTACCCGTAGGCATGAAGGGGTTAAACAATTAGAAAACATGCCATACATCCCAGTATTGTGCCCTTATGATCCCCTCCCTACTGTGCCCTCTGTCCACCCCCCCCCTCCCCTCCCAGTAACGTGCGCTTTGTGTTGGGGCAGTAGGGCACAGTACAGAGGGGCTCAAGTGGGAACAATACTGGGATCAGGAGGGTACAGTACAGGTGCCTGGGCCATCCTGGGACAGCTTAGTAAAAAGCGTGACTGTCCCCCACAAATCCGGGACAGTTGGCAAATATGATGTAATGTAAGATTACCAAGGGGACCCCATGCACTTGAGACCTCTGGAGACTGCTCAGGTGTGCCCATGCATTAAGACAGTCCTGTCTGGTGGTGCTTTTCCCTCCCCCAGTCTGAGCTCGACTGTACAGGGACTATTAAATTAAATAAAAGGACTACTTCAAATAAATAAAAAACGCTGAACTTTAAATAATGTAATACTGATTGCAAAGCTCCAATAACCTGTGTCTTTTATATCTGCCTTGAGTACAGCTATAAGCACCTGTTTTTTTTCACATGGTATGGTTCTCTGGAATTGTGGTGTATCGTCTATGGCTTTATGTAACATGGCTATAATTTATACCAAGTGTCTGAAATGACTGTAATTTAACTGTTCATTGACTATCATGTAGTCATTAAACACCTAGGAAGTGTCATTAATCAATCTCAAGCAATTACTTACACTGTATTACCATCTCACATCTGTTCTCATGGCATGCACTTAGAGCCAGTTGCAGCCTCATGTTAAAGCGGTATTAGGCTTCGGTCACACGACCATAAACCTTTTACCGATGTTATTACACATGTGTTTTCCAGGAGAAAAGTTCCTGTGTAATGATCAGTAAAATACTTGTGTATAGATGCGTTTAAACACGTAAAGACATATATGCGTACATATCTATAATTTACTTTTCCCTATTGCTTAGACTTAATTTATACGCTTACAAACGCGTATACATGCGTTTATACGCATAAGCGCATAAGGTGCATGTTCTTAGACGCAGTTTTTTTAATTCTGTGTTACGGATTTGAATGCAGTGCATGTTTACACACCTGTGTGAATGGCTCCATTGAAAACAATGCAGCTCAGAGTTCAGATCTATAATTTAAAAAAACAACAACTTGTATATGCATTTTTTTATTACAGCCGTGTGAATGAAACCTTAAACCCAAAACTAAAAATGTAATAAATTGCAGCTTGCCAATCATTAGATGTGGTGGCTGCATTAGTTTTCTTTTTTAGACTTTTTCCCCCCCTCTGTTTTCACCTGGTGATCTGGCCAGTAACACAGCTCCTGTGTTAGAGTGCCCTCACTCTAGATCAGTGGTTCTTAACCACTTGAGCTCCAGAGGATTTACCCCCCTTAATGACCAGGCCTCTTTTTGCTACTTGGCGCTGCACTAATTGAACTGATAATTGCGCAGTCATGCAATGCTGCACCCAAACGAAATTTACGTCCTTTTTTTCACACAAATAGAGCTTTCTTTCGGTGGTATTTGATCACCTGTGCGCTTTTTATTTTTCACGCTATAAACAAAAAAAGGCCAAAAATGTTGAAGAAAAACAATATTTTTTACTTTCAGCTATAAAATATTTAGTAAACTCAAAGTTGGTTATAAATTTAGGTCAAAATGTATTCTGCTACATGTTTTTGGTATAAAAAATCCCAATAAGTGTATATTGATTGCTTTGTGTGGAAGTTATAGCGCCTACAAACTATGGTATAAATACTGCAATTTACGCCATTTTTCTGCTATACAGCGCTGCGCTAGTTTAACGGACAATTGCGCGGTCATGCAATACGGTACATAAATGAAATTTACATCCTTTTTTTCCCCACAAATTGAGCTTTCTTTCGGTGGTATTTGATCGCCTGTGCGGTTTTTATTTTTTGCGCTATAAAAAAAAAAGGCTGACAATTTTGAGGGAAAAAAAAACAATATTTTGGACTTTTTGCTATAAAACATGTCCTGTAAAAAAAAATGCAAAAATCAAATTTAGTCATAAATTTCTGCCAAAATGCATTCTGCGACATGTCTTTGGTAAAAGAAAACCCAATACGTGTAAATTAATTGGTTTACGTGCAAGTTATAGCGTTTACAAATGGCGGGAAAGATACTGGGATTTTTAATTTTTATTTATACTAATAATGGCGCTGATCAGCGACATATAGCGGCAATCAGCGACATATGACGGCGACCAGCGACTTATGGCGGGACTGCGGGACTGAGGCGGACATTTTGACACTGGGGGGGAGCTGACTTGGGGTCACTGACATCCCCAGTGACACCAATACAGTGATCAGTGAAAAAAAACCACTGAAACTGTACTAATGTCACTGGGGAGGAAGGGGTTAACATTTTTAGTGTTCACTGTGTGAGGGGAGTGTTTTACTAAGGGGCGGGGGTGTGTACTGAACGGGGGAGGGAGGGGGGAGCTGATCGAGGGAGAGAAACTGTATTCTCCCTCTGCAGCTTGGCGGCGAACTGTCACAGAGCAGGCTGTGTGTAAACAATGCAGCCCTGCTCTGTTTCAGTGTTCACCGCTCATCGCGGGAAAACGGCCGGTAAAAACCGGCCGTGACCCAGCGGCGGGGACCCGCTGCTGACACCCGCGCCTCGTGCGCGCCCCCTGCCTGTTTTGTAGGCACACGTTTTAAAACGTGCTTTTGCCTACGAGCGCCGCCCTGCCACCGTTTATATGCGGTGGCTGGGCGGCATGTGGTTAACCTTGTTGGAGGTACTGAACCCCACCAGTTTCATATGCGCATTCACCGAACCCTTCTTAATTGGAAAAATAAAATATGATTTTTAAAATTCAAAACATAGGTATATATTTATACATAGGTGCACAAAATGAACAAAACCGTTAAGAACAAAGAACAAAACCATTAAAACATGATTTTCACACAAAAACAAAAACATAATAATGAATATTTACTGCACGAATCATATGAGTCGGGTGTGGGTCTTCACCTCTGCCGAACCCGCGAGACTGACTCACTGAACCCCTGGGGTTCGATCGAACCCAGGTTAAGAACCACTGCTCTAGATGAAGGATCACAGGGAAACCTTTGGACAGCATCATTGTCATTCTGGGGGGAGGGAAGTGTTGGCAGATTTAAATACACTAATACGCTGAAGCCAAACTCCAGCTAATATTTTATAATCAGTTACAGCAAACAGTTTTTTCCTTTTGGGATAAATGTTTTAAATAAATAAAAGCTGATGATTTTAAGCACCTCTATCAGTGTTAAGTGGTTTGTTTTGTTGACACATTCTGCCTGAGAGCATGTTCTGTTGAAAAACAACAGACTTAAGCCAGCCATACATGGATTGAATTCCGAAAGAATTTTCGTTAGAATTTCGCACCATTAGTGGGTCATAGAAACAGCTGATTTTCATCTGACCATCGAATCTGAATGATCAGGCATGTTGGAAATTTTTTGAAAAAGGAATGCATTTCAAATAAATGATGGAAGAATCATGTAAGAAATATAAATGAAAAAGAAATGAGCTGTCACTTGGAAAGAAAAGAAAATTCTTGGCCACAAAAATTATTTTCTGTAGCAACAGGAGGTTAAATTGAAAGCTTGGTTGGTTGAATTTCGAAATCAATGGTTGCACCATCGGATTAAAAAACGCACTAAATTTCCGATTTTCTAAAGAAAATTTGTTCGGAATTCAACCCTTGTATGGCCTGCATTACTGGGTGGATCACCAGAAGAAAATAGAAGAAAGAAAGCCTACAAAAGAAAACTAATCTAAGAATTAGTAATCTGCAATATAATAAATGTTTGCTTTTGGGTTTAATACCATTTTAACCGCCTCCCACCCGCCATATAAGGAAATGATGAGTGCAAGGCTGTTCTCTTGTTGTTGCATGACGTCATACGACATCCTCCCACTCTAACCGCGTGTGCGCCCCCCTGGGGGTGTGCAGCATGGCGATCGGTGGTGCGCTGTATCCCTGAGACATCCTCCCACTCTAATCGCGTTTGCGCCCCCCTGGGGGTGTGCAGCATGGCGATCGGTGGTGCGCTGTATCCCTGAGACACAGCGGATCACCAATCAACAGAGCCGAATACGTTGGCTCTGTCATGTGATCACCTGTGTCCAATCACAGCTGATCGCATGTATATAAGGAAATGCCGGTTATCGGTATTTCTCTCCTCACGAGCTGTCACGCTGATAGCTTGAGAGGAGAGGAGAGCCGGTAATCGGCTTTACTCAGAGGGGTCATGTACACTGATCATCAGGGCACTGATGATCAGTGTAGCCCCATCAGTGCCGCCTGTCAGTGTCCATCAATGCCACCTGCCAGTGCGACATCAATGCCACATATCAGTGCCTACCAGTGCACATCAATGCCACATATCAGTGCCCATCTGAGCTGCCTTTCAGTGCCACCTATCAGTGCCCGTCAGTGCTGCCTAACAGTGCTGGTCAGTGCCACCTATCAGTGCCATATAGGAGTGCTGCCTTTCAGTGCCCATCAGTGATACCTGTCAATGCCCATCAGTGCCACCTACCAGTGCTTCCTCATCAGTGCCGCCTATCAGTGCCCATCACTGCAGCCTCATTAGCGCACATCAGTGAAGGAAAAAATCACTTATTTACAAAATTTTATAACAGAAACTGAGAAAATTTTTTTTTTAATTTTCAGTTTTCGGTTTGCTTAGCAAAAAATAAAAAAAACCAGAGGTGGTTAAATAACACTAAAAGAAAGCTCTATCTGTCTAAAAAAAATATATAAAAATTTCATATGGGTGCAGTGTTGCATGACCGCACAATTGTCATTCAAAGTGCGACAGCGCTGAAAGCTGGAAATTAGCCTGGGCAGGAAGGGGGTATAAGTGCCCTGTAGGCAAGTGTTTAAACAGGCTGGGCCAAGAAAAACTTTCTGCATAATATCAAGAGTGAATTGGGAGTACATACGTCTTCGTATTCAGCACTGTATTTATCTTCGCTGAATAAATGTCCAATACAAAAGGGAACAATGCTGAGAGCTTAAAAGCCGAGAAGAGAAATCTTACCTGTTCGCAGCAAACTTAGTTTCGTGGTCTCTCAATTACTACCAGTGACAGAAAAATTAGGTATTAGCCGAATAATATCAGCAACTGAAATACCTATTATACATTTCTATATATATGCAAATAAACCTGGGCAGGATGGATCATATTCAAAAACATTCCTGAGTTCAATACCCACCTGCACAATGTCTGTCCCAGCTTTTCTTAACCCATTTACCATGGAGGAACCCTTGAAATACCTTTCTGGTCTCAGGGAACCCCTGCTAATAATTACTATATCTACAACTCACTGTTCATAGGATTGTTTGTCAGTGGGAAGAATGTTCCTTAGATTTGTGGTCATTGGGTGGAAATTGCTCATTGCTCAAGGAACCCCTATCAACCGCTGGAGGAACATCAGGGTTCCATGGAACCCTTGTTGAGAAAAATTGGTCTAATATATATAAACACAATGTTACAAAGATGCAGGATGGATGGGTACTTCCCATTCCCCTACATCACACCTTTGTCTCTCCTCATTGTATTTTCTGATTATATTACTACTATCTAGGTTAAGCATGCGCTTATAGCCTTCCTAAAGTGTGGCTAAACCCAAGAACAAACATTTGGTACAGTATTTTTTAACCAGGGTTCCTCCTGACCTTCTTGGGGGTCCTTGACCAATGGGCAATTTCTGGCTCTCAAAACAGTGACCACTTTTTAGCTATCAGTATAGCTCACCACAGGAGCCAATAAAGTTGCATATATTGTAGTATTTATTAGAACATTAAAAAGGATCCACCTGGAGACAGAAATCAAAAAGCATAAAAAGTGTACCAAGATGGCCACTGCTCTGACCATTGGCAGTGGCGGCTTGACGTCAGCAAATGGCGGCTCCACCCAATGTGTTACGTGCGCATGCACATCCTCAGGGGTATGACTATTGCCTATTTAATGTTCTAATAAATACTACACTATATGCAACTTTATGGGCTCCTGTGGTGAGCTATTTCCTCTAGGACAAGGGCTGATTTCCCATCCGAGTGCCCTGGACGAATTTAGTCCAGTTTAACCCTTTGGCCGCCTTCCATTCTTAGATGTTTAATGCTTGATTGCCTGTTTCCAGTTTTCATCTGGGGATTGTACATCCAAGAGTTGGTGAATTCTTTTGTGTGATCATTTGCACTCTGCACCTTAATTATACTGCGCCTTATGGTTTCACGGACAATTGCTTCCATTTATGGCTTTTGACTACATAAATAGCATGTTTAACCACGGACATTGATGTAGAGTTTTATCCTATTTATATATCTCAGATTTTATATGTTTATTGTAACATCATTTACTACTGCACTTTACTTTATGGATCACCACAGACATTATTGTATTTAGATTCTGCCCGTGATACACTTTGTTTGGCATTTGATTTTTTGAGCTGTTTAGCTGGTGTTTTCATGCTTTTACTTGATGTACTTTACTTTCACTCAGCTCATTACATTTATGATGCACTTCACCATATTGTTTGATTTTTATATTTCGCATTTACTAATTTTTTTTGCACTTTTATGTGTTGCAATTTACCATTCTGTAATATATATATATATATATATATATATACTGTATATATTTTAACGCTGCACTTTCTTACATATACATGTAAACTTCCACTTGGATGATTCTTTACGTGCTGACTATTCATACCATATGTGCTAGTGACCCAAACCTTAGACCATAGGTGCCGGTTACTTGCATTACCCTCCTTTAAAAAACTTCAGACCAGGCAGAAGACAAAGTTTTAATGCTTTACTGAACAAAGTGCAAAACGGTACAAAGTCCAGCAAAAAAAACAACAGTTTTTTTCCTAAAGTCCCTAATTCTACTCAGGCTGCCCCGGCGTACCTGCAAAGGAAGAGGCCATGCGAATAAAGGTCCATTAGTGGCTTTTCCCAGCAGCTGGTGTCTTCAGAGTGAACCCCAAGTTAGGTGGCTCTCACATCTTTCGGGCTGTACGGCTGGTGGATTAGCAGCAAGGCTCTCAGACTTCCGTGGGGGAACTCTTTCTCCAAAAACATTCCTGGGCTCCAGAATAGGACCTCGGACTCTGGGCTGCAGACCACTGTCCCCTTTTATATGCACAAGATCAGTGGGCCGGACCCAAATATCTCACCAAAACCAAAAACCCAGGAACAGAGTTAACATTCACCCTCCCTTCTGGGCCAGCACCTAACTAACTCTAACTCTCCTACTTTCTGTTTGTGATATCTTCATACATCAGGATCTGGCTTAGGCTCAGAGCCCTCCAAATGACCCCATAATACAGCCTTTATCAACGTTTGTATCCTAATGGAAACCGTGAAATAATTTTCAGGCCCAGGTGAACCCCTGCCAAAAAAAAAAGTATCAGGGTCAGTGAGGAAAAAAGCACCTTACATTTGTGGACAATAAGAATGCCCCCCTTGCAGTGGTGGTCAGAAAAACACCCTTACCAACAGATAAAAATGATTGGCGTTATGCCTGGCTCTTCCAAATGGCAATGTCCTCAGAAATATGCAGGCTTTATTAAATGGGAGGTCAATCAAACACAGCTGAAGGAACCCCTAACCACTTCTGGTGGAATGCTGGTTGAGAGTGACTATTTGAATAAGTTTAGAGGCCAGTCCAACACAGGCTGTATAACTTCAGGTGATTTTAATAAAACGCCGCCACAGCCGAAGAAAAGGTAACGCCTCCCTTGAAGTTAATGGAGAGATTTGTACCTGATTAAACGAGCACTTGCTGTGATTGTTTTAAAATGAAGTGGTTTCCTACAAGTCTACAGGGCCCTCCTTCAGCTGTGAAGGAAGAACGTATTCTAGTACAAGCTAAAGACCATAAATCAAATCTTACAAGGATATGGTATCTGTTTAAAGATAATTCGAAAGTCTGCTTAGTAAGCATCCTTTGAGCACATATTTGCTACTGTTAGCCCCAGAGCCGATGAAGCTTAAAGCCTTTTTCAATCTCTTATGTAGTGTGATACCTCAGCCTCACCAAGATCCTCCGAGACCTTCTGGCAGAAGGCAGCAGAGCAGGAATTCTATTTAATTAAGAAGACGGGGGCCTTCTTTTGGTGCAGATATTCGTTTGGTTACTGAGAGGAGATGGGAATCAGCACTGCAGAACGAAGCTAATTACACCCCAGAAATTCATTCCCTCTTCATTGTTCTATTAAGAACAGAGATTGCTGCGGCTGCCTTTCAGAGTGTGGCTCCACCTGTCACTCCAGCCCCGATGGAGACATTACGGTGTGTTAGATGTCAGGAGCTTCAAATGTCATTAACGCCACGAGAGGTCAGATGGAATTTAGCAGTCGATATGCAGATCTGCTGCAGAACTTCAGACAGGCTGTCTGCTGGAGCCAAGGATTGTCGCAGCCAGTGATGAATATTTCCACTTATCTGGGGGGTGGGCAGCTTTTAAATGCCACCGGCCTAATCTCCTAGGGTTGTCATTTCAGAGCGCTCAGAACTTTCTGTTAAGGGGTTTTAATCTGTGCACAGTTCAAGACATCTTAAAACACGCAAATTGCTTACAGGAGGCAAAAAAATAACACTTCTTGGATTCAAATCCATTTTCATGGTGACGGTCTTGCTAATTTTTCAAATACCCCTGAAGCATGATTTTCCTTTCAACTAGAGCTCATCAGTAAAGGAAGGTCTGCGCTGGGTGAAGTGCATTAAGGTCATTAGTTCTACATGGTATAAGCAAAGTAAGGTAACCTATTTAAAGTAAAACTCCATCTCTGTCAGGCTGAATTTACACTTGCAGCAGACTTTGCTGCCCCTCTGAAAAGTGTTCCACATTGTTGTTTGACAGACATTGAGGAGGCAATATTTTTTAACTCTGTAAAGCCCACACCACTGCGCTGCAACTGCATGCATTGCACGCAGTTTCAAGGCAGTTGCGGTACAGCTACATCCATTTGAATGGGTCACATTTGACAGCAGTACTGCCCACCAAACATGACAGGGAGCATAATTTTAGTACAACTCCGGCTGGATGCCTTGCAGCTTAGCCCCTCGTCTACATTCATAAATGTCTTGGTATTCAAGGGGTTAAAGCAAGCTCACAGTTGCAGCAGCTTGCAGAGCTTGGTATGTAGAGCTAGTGATTGGCTTTCAGATAAAAGTCATCTTTCAGGAGCTGCCCAATCACTTTTACAGGTGGGTGCTGCTTCCTGACTGCCGCCGATGCATGTTGTGGTTCTCTGGCTCTCCTGTTCCCATGGTAAACTGCTCTACCATTGAAAGCAAGAGGAGATCGGGGAACATTCTATCCCTTATTTTTCCTGTCACTAATGAACCCAGGCAACAAATATTATGCCACTTTCAGGTTCAGAGCTGTCTGTCAGTACCTTGATCAGAACCTGCAACCTCTGCTGTGTCTGACAGTAGCTCTTCTTTCTGAGCCACCTGAGATGTTTGGCAGCTCCCTACCTGATTCCTTAGACAACCTTGCTTTGTGTCTTGTTTCTCTTGTACCTTGAACCCTCTTCTTCTTCCATGAACTTCCTATTTGGACTATGTCTTTGCACTTAATGTTTGCCAAATTATTGTGCTCTCTCCAGCCAATATCCCACTCTTGTCACTCCTGCTGCAGTCTGTATCTATCCTACTGCTTGTTATTGACCTTTGGCTTGTTCCTTGACTATGCTTCTGCTCGATCCCAACCTGCTACCACCTGCTATTGAGCTTTGGCTTATTCCTTGACTATGCTTCTGCTTGATCCAAACCTGCTACCACTTGTTACTGACCTTTTGATTTGTGTACTGACTACGCTTCTGCTTGATGCCTACCTGCTACTGAACCCCAGCTTGCTTCCCTCCTGGTGGGGTGATCTTGAGGACCGCGACCCGATACTAACACACAGCAAAACCAGTCTCCACCATCAGAAGCTCTGGGGAAAACTGGTTAATGCTCAGACCCCACACCTCAAGTGAGCCCGTGTCTTCTGCAAGGGTGACGTACTTGTATACCTATCCTGTTGGTTGATGGTAGCCCCTCTACTTCTATAGCTACTGCTCTCCAAGACTGACCATGACACTGTCATTCCGCAGCTACTGTAGCAAAATTTGTGCTTGATTAGTTACAGAGGAGACATTGGGGGTCTAATAGACTTTGGACATCTCCATAAAGAGGCTTCCTGCCCATGCTGTCACATGATTACAATAAATGTAATAAAAAAAGTATATATATAAAAGCCAATGGTATTGGGTGGAGACTTAAAAGGCCCATATTTGGAGATGTGGGGGTGCCACATCTCTCTAAATTAGAACTAAAAAAAATGGAAACATTACACTTTATAAGCATCCCAAGGATCACAAAACATACAGAATAAAAAAGTTTTGATTGTATTACAATCGCAAAGTCATAAAAACCACAGTAGACATATCTTCTTTACATAGTTAGTCTGGCTGAAAAAAGACAAAACTCCATCCAGTTCAACATTAAAAAAAAAAAAATTATAATCCTATACCCACAGTTGATCCAGAGGAAGGCAAAAAAAAACCTAGCACAATATTAAGTCTTCACCAAAGAATGGAGGAGGAAGACTCCATATATATAAAGTCTTTGGAAAGGAGATGTTGAGGTAACTAAATAGGGGGTTCCACCATCCTTGTACTCTACATGTTTCGCGGTTTCTCATTTCTTCAGGAGAACGTGAAGACCATGACAAATCTCTAAATAGAAATCATAAAAAAAATGTAAACCCATATTATTGCCTTCTCGCCACTTGTAAAATGCCTCTGAAAATTGATTCAGTAAGATGTGCCACATGTGTAAACTTAGCCTTAAGAATTTTGTATATTTCATTTTATGTTGAATGTGTTTCCGCATATCACTGTGCTGCTTCTCCATTCACTGCTCAGTCACAGGACTGAGGCAGATGCATGACAGGTGCTGACAACTGAGGACATCTAATGCCAGAAAAGGAGTACTGCAGGAGCAGCTCAAGGTGGAAAGTGAGTATTGTAGCAAAGGATGTCTTTTTAATCTATTATTTACTGGGCTATTAACTTTTTTGAATATTTTATTCAATTTAGATTTTGGCATGGTAATCACAATTTTAGGATACAGGCGTACCTCGGTTTACGAATTTAATGCGTTCTGTGGGACCTTTTGCATTGTAAACTGGAATGCGGTTTCCCATAGGAATGCATTGAAAAACAATTAATCCGTTCCAGAGGTCAGAAAAAAGTTACAAAAAAGTCTTTTATATGTTCAAAACTCTTTATAAAGTGTGCTTTAAAGGCATAAATGCTGTACAGGGACATGATTAAAAATTAATTCGTAAATTCATTGAAAACTAATTAATCCGTTCCGGAGGTCAGAAAAAAAGTAAAAATCAGTTTTATCTGTTCAAAGCTCTTTATAAAGTGCACTTTAAAGGTATAACGGGACATGATAAAAAAAAAAAATTGTAAATGCATTGAAAACCAATTAATCCGTTCGTAGTGCAAAAAAAATTTGTAAACCGAGGCATTATTTTCAATGGATTTTCATTCGTAAACTGAAAATTATGTTAACCGGTGCGTTCCTAAACCGAGGTATGCCTGTATTATATATATCTTTTATTTTCTGTCCAAATCTTGTAGACACCCCCGCAACATCTCCAAGATACGCCCGTTCCTAACCTCTGAAACCACTAAGCAACTTATTCATTCCCTTGTTATCTCTCGCCTTGACTATTGCAACTCCCTCCTCATTGGCCTACCTCATCGCAGTCTATCCCCTCTTCAGTCTATCATGAATGCTGCTGCCAGACTCATCCACCTTACTAACCGTTCTGTATCAGCCACCCCTCTCTGCCAATCCCTCCACTGGCTTCCCATTGCCCAACGGATAAAATTCAAACCATTAACAATAACATATAAAGCCATTTAGAACTCTGCCCCAAATTACATCACCAATCTTGTCTCTAAATACCACCCAAACCGTACTCTCCGCTCCTCGCAAGACCTCCTACTCTCTAGCTCCCTTGTCTCCTCCCATCCTCGTCTCCAGGACTTCTCCAGAGCTTCCCCCATCCTCTGGAACTGTCTACCCCAATTTATCAGACTATTGCCTACTCTGCTCACTTTTAGGCGATCTCTGAAAACCTATCTCTTCAGGGAAGCCTATCCTGCCCTCAGCTAATACTGGAATCCTCTACTCTTCCAACCAGTCTATCCCCCACAGTTACTACCTTTTATACCACTAGCCCCTCCCTCCTAGATTGTAAGCTCCAAGGAGCAGGGCCCTCAAATCCCTCTTGTATTGAACTGTATTGTTGCTGTATTGTCTCCCGTTATATTGCGCTATATAAATCCTGTATAATAATATTAATTTTTAAGAAAAATAAGGAACTCAAGGACCAAGGGACAACTGAGAAGCCAAATGACCCTGACTCCAGCAGAGGGGTTAATGGTCAACTGTGCACCATGGCTAAGCTGCTATTCTTCCTGTTTCAGATGATGCGTCCTTTCCTAAGAAAAGTTAACTCTAATACAAGATAGATAAGGCTGAATTATTTTCTCTCAACTATTATAAAATGTTTATTACACATTACGGTAACCGGTTCAATTACTTTTTGGAAGAGAAATTGTAATTAAGATGTCAGGTTTATTGTTATGTATTAGTGGAGCGGCATAGAAAGGTTTACAGGAAGGGCGCACACTGTCTGTTGGAGATAAAGGGACAAGGGGTTTTCATTGTTTAACATGCTTGTGTTATTGAAAGGGTCTAAAATAGTCAGTTTGTTAATAAACCTCATTGGCTAATATATAACAAAGATCTAATTGCAAGGCTATGTAGTGACCTGCCATCTATCTACTCTAAAATGTTCCAAGCTTATTTCCAAATGGCTTTTGTGGTTTCTCCATGTCAGTACTCTTCAGTCTTCATTATTAATCGCTTGCTGTTCAGGGCTTTTCGTAAATTTTTCACACTTGTTAAAATCAGCATTTGTTGCTAGAAAGTTATTTAGAACCATCCAACGGTATATAATTTCTGAAAACAAAGGCCCTGGAAAATAAAATGGTGGCTGTTGGAATTTTTTTATGCAACATGATGTTTTTGAAGCTGGTTCTCAAATGCAGATTTTCAGGAAATAATAACATTGGGAAGTATTTACTGTCTGCTTTGATAGGTTTAGCTGACGTGAGTTACTTTTGAATAGCGACAGGGTCACTTTGAAGTTTTTTTGTGTTTTTTTTTTTTTTTAACATTTCCTTCTGTGATGATGCAAAGTTTATATTCACATAATAAAGGTATGGGAATACAAAATATGTACTGAAATGCTAGAAGACACTGGATGGGTTTGGGTGTCAACGTGGGGGTATGATAGTTTAGGAGGGAATTAGGGGACTCTGCAGCAGGCTTGGTGGCCCTGTAGAGGATGAGGTCTGTGGTGGGAGCCGGAGCAACTATGGGGGATGGCCTTTCTCCAGGAGGTTCGGTGCTTTGAAGGGGCACTGTGAGAGACTATAGGACCCTATGGGGACTGGAGAAAACAGTTGGAGTTTGGGGGTACTGGCAGTAGTTCAGCAAGTTAGGGGGCACTGCATGGCACTGGGTGGCACTAAGGGAGGTTGGGGGGTACTGTGGGCAGTAACTGCTCTCAGAGGGTTTCTTAGCAGTGTGGAAGGTTGGGGGGCAATGTGGGTGCTGAAGGTTCTCAGGGGGTCTGGGTTCATTGTAGGGGGCTGAGGGGCACTGTGAGCAATCGGGGCTCTCAGGGGGTCTGGGGTCATTGTAGGGGGCTGGGGGGCACTGTGGGCAATCAGGGCGTCTGGGGGAACTGTGGGTGCTGAGGGCTCTTGGGGGGGTCTGGGGGGCACTGTACAAGTTTTGGGGTTACTGTGGGCACTGAGGGCTGTCAGGGGATCTGGGGGCACTGTGGGAGTTCGGGGGCACTATAGAAGCTGGGAGGCACTGGGGAGGGTTAGGGGATCTGCACTGCCTGGAGGCTGTGGCCAGGCAGCAGGCCATGGCACAGTGGTTGAGAATCACTGTCCCAAAGGACCTGGAGGAATGATTTCTCAGGATCAGAGTGGCATTAGCCTTGGTACGTATTCACAATCTTCTTTTTTTACCAGTATAATTTGCTAGAGTTACTGTTAAATACCAATAAGGTCACTTTAAGGACCTTTAACCTGGTAAAAAGTTTTCCTTTTACAGTTTGCTTCTGTAATAATATTCACATTGGTATTCATATAAACTCGGGGGTAAATAAATAATGTATGGAGATTGATTAGAAAATGCTAATTAAGTATTTTAAATGGTACCATTTATATAGATTGCTTTGCTTGTTAATGTATTTCGAGCAATGCCAATGCCGTAGCTCTAGGCAGAAATGTGAAACTAGATTTTTTTTTTTACTGTAACGCAATGTGTGACATCTGCAAACAGTATGATAATAATACATGTCACTTACCAACGGAATCTCAGGGATGACAGATTGTGGATGTAAGGAGATAATACTAGTCTGGGTCTCAGCGTTATAAAGACTCTGGAAACGAAGCTTGTTAGTATGATGTCTATTGGATTGAGTATCTATTTCTGGGACTTCAATGGGATTTTGCAGTGAAAATGCAGTGACTGCATTATTCACAGATATCAGCAGTCTAGCAGTGGTATTGGTACTTTTTCTCTGATCTTGTAGGTCTAGCTCTTCGTTCAAATGCTCAAAAAAAGAAAATTCTGTTTTGCAAGACTAAACAGAAATCTGAAAAAGAGGTCACACATCTTAGGATAACCTCTTTCCGCCCATGTAACGCATATGCACAGGGGAAAAGATGGTGGTCTTTAACACCCACATGTCATACATACACTATATTGGCAAAAGTATTGGGACGTCTGCCTTTACACGCACATGAACTTTAATGGCATCCCAGTCTTAGTCCGTAGGGTTCAATATTGAGTTGGCCCCGCCCTTTGCAGCTATAACAGCTTCAACGCTTCTGGGAAGGCTGTCCACAAGGTTTTGGAGTGTCTATAGGAATGTTTGACCATTCTTCCAGAAGCGCATTTGTTAGGTGAGGCACTGATGTTGGATGAGAAGGCCTGGCTCGCAGTCTACGCTCTAATTCATCCCACATGTGTTTTATCAGGTTGAGGTCAGGACTCTGTGCAGGCCAGTCAAGTTCCTCCACCCCAAACTGGCTCATCCATGTCTTTATGAACCTTGCTTTGTGCACTGGTGTGCAGTCATGTTGGAACAGGAAGGGGCCATTCCCAAATTCTTCCCACAAAGTTGGTAGCATGAAATTTTCCAAAATGTCCTGGTATGCTGACACCTTAAGAGTTATCTTCAATGGAACTAAGGGGCCAAGCCCAACCCCTGAAAAACAATCCTACACCATAATCCCCCTTCCACTAAACTGTACACCTGGCACAATGCAGTCAGGCAAATAACGTTCTCCTGGTAACAGCCAAACTCAGACATGTCCATCAGATTGCCAAAGATTGGTTACTCCAGAGAACATGTCTTCACTGCTCTAGAGGAGTCCAGTGGCAGCGTACTTTATACCATGGCATCCGACTCTTTGCATTGCACTTGGTGATGTAAGGCTTGGATGAAGCTGCTCGGCCATGGAAACCCATTCCATGAAACTCTTTATACACTGTTATGCTAATTTGTAGGCCACATGAAGTTTGGAGATCTTTAGCTATTGACTCTGCAGACAGTTGGCGACTTCTGCGCAATGTGCGCTTCAGCATGGGCTGACCCCGCTCTGTCATTTTACATGGCCTACCACTTGGTGGTTTAGTTGCTGTTGTTCCCGGATTCTTCCACTTTGTTATAATACCACTAACAGTTGAGCGTGGAATATTTAGTAGCCAGGAAATGTCACGGATGGACTTATTGCACAGGTGGCAACCTATCACGGTACCACGCTTGAATTCACTGAGCTCCTGAGAGCGACCCATTCTTTCACAAATGTTTGTAGAAGCAGTCTGCATGCCTAGGTGTTTGATTTTATACACCTGTGGCCATGGAGGTGATTGGAACACCTGAATCCAATGATTTGGAGGGGTGTCCCAATACTTTTTGGAAAAATAGTGTGTGTCCATGGGCGGCAGAGGTCTCTATACTGAGAGCATGCTGCCAGCACAGTGACTGAGCTGTCAAAGACAGGTAATGATCAGGAAGTATTGGGTTTGACTCCCAATCATATGCCACTGTGAAAGCCAATTACAGTGGTCATGTGATCAGGCAGACTCTCCCAACCCCTGGGTGTAATAGCCCAGTTAAAGGGATGCTGGGGCTGGGTAGGAAGGGGATAAGGATATGTTCTAAATCAACAATGGAATATGCCTATGGTAAGCAGCCTTCAATACCGCAAGGAGTGGCGCTGACACGTATGATGATGATAATGTAAAAATACTGTACTCAATTCTATCATTATAAAAACTAACCAGTTGCAGTATCAGAATGCAATCATTTTAAAGCAGGTATTTAATTAAAGTGACACTCAAATCTAGTTTAAAAATATATATTAAAACATGTATTCTTAATTCAAAAAAAGTCCCTTCTATTGCTCTTTCCTCCTCCAGATCTCCAAATAATTTTTTTTCTGCTGCTGTGATCTGAATTCCTGTTAGGAGGGTGTCTACATTTGTTCTCCATGGTCCCGCTGTATGTAGGAAAGTAACCGCCCTCTCTTACTCGCTGCTCAGATGGACTATTAACTATGGGATTTAGAGCTGTTTGAATACAGTTATCACGTACCTGATAGCGAGCCTGATGTGCCTCTTGTACAGTTCTGGCTCAGGGGTCACTGGAAGTGGAACAGCAACCATGAGTGCATGGTGAGGTATGAGTGCCATGATCAGTCTGGTGGTCTGCGTGGGTTATAGGTGAGGTCTTGCTCGAAGGATGCCTGGAACAGGACAGCTGGCGGTGGGCAGATGTCTCAGCAGAGCATGCTGGCAGCAGGCAGTTGTCCCAGCAGTGCATGGCAGTAGCAGACGTGCTAGCAGCAGGTAGACGTCACAGCAGAGCAGACTGGCAGCAGGTAGATATCACAGCAGTGCAGGGCAGTAGCAGACGTGCTGGCAACAGGTAGACGTCACAGCAGAGCAGGCTGGTATTGGAAAGGCTGGCAGCAGGTAGACGTCACAGCAGTGCAGGCTGGTAGCAGACAGGCTGGCAGCAAATAGATATCACAGCAGAGCAGGCTGGTAGCAGACAGGCTGGCGACAGGTAAACATCACAGCAGAGCAGGCTGGTAGCAGTCAGGCTGGCAGCAGGTAAGCGTCACAGCAGAGCAGGCTGGTAGCGGTCAGGCTGGCAGCAGGTAGACGTCACAGCAGAGCAGGTTGGTAGCGGACAGGCTGGCAGCAGGTAGATGTCACAGCAGAGCAGGCTGGTAGCGGACAGGCTGGCAGCAGGTAGATGTCACAGCAGAGCAGGCTGGTAGCGGTCAGGCTGGCAGCAGGTAGACGTCACAGCAGAGCAGGCTGGTAGCGGTCAGGCTGGCAGCAGGTAGACGTCACAGCAGTGCAGGTTGGTAGCGGTCAGGCTGGCAGCAGGTAGACGTCACAGCAGAGCAGGTTGGTAGCGGACAGGCTGGCAGCAGGTAGACGTCACAGCAGAGCAGGCTGGTAGCAGACAATCTGGCAGCAGGCAGATGTACCAGATGAAGAAGTGCTGGACTGTGGAGCTGTAACAGGCTGGATGAGCAGGATGTCAGACAAGCCGGGTTTGCAACAGACAGGCAGATCAGGCATAAACAGCAGACAAGAGAGAAGTTGGGTCACAGGCCAGTGTTGGCAATGGTAGAGGAAGATAGGGCAAAGGCAGCAGGCAGAAGCAGAATCCGGAGAACAAGCCGAGGTCAGGGCAGGTAGCAAACAAGTGGAGTCAGAAGCAAGCTGGGTCGAGATCAGAGGTCAAACAAAGGAGTCCGGACATACAAGAAAAGACTGGAGGCAGTCTTGGTGACAGGTGTGCGCCTGTTTGTGCAAGTGTGCATGCACGCGCACCTATGCACATATTTGTGCACATCTGTCCAGCCAGTTGCTGGTCTGCGCATATGTATGCACTGTGAAACTTCATCTGAACTATGGGCAAGCCTTCCCTGATAACTGTGTTCATGTATTTTGTGCAACAGCTACATCAGTATTCAGTAGATGGCAGTGATTATACGTTTGTAGCTGCATCTATGGGTAAACTTTGACTGTTTCCTTGTTGCAGTGAAGCAGAAAAATACATGTGACTGTGCACTGTCTGTTCTGTAGGGCTACATACAGCATTTCTAACAGTAGTGTGCATAGAGCAGTGCGCATGACCTAACACTCACTGTTCAAAGCAAGGGGAAGTGGGGGGGAAGAGGAGAAGTTTTGGGAGCAGTTGACATTTTCATGCATAGGTGCCCCTGATGTGTGTGTTTGACATTTGTATGTGCATGTATGTGGGGGGAGTGGTGGTTAAAGAGGATCCCCAGCCTGTTTGATAACAATTAAAAGTCAACAGCTACAAATACTGTAGCTGCTGACTTTGAACAAAAGGACATTTACCTATCCAAGGATTCAGTGCCACCCTCACCTGGGTCAGTTCTTTGGGTCCCCAGTACCGCCATGTTTAGTGTAGGAAGCAGGGGCGGACTGACCATTTAGAGGGCCCGGGGTCAGTAGGGGGCCCCATGAGATGCCCCTGGTACCTTTTATCATAGGCTTTTTTGAGTTTGGACAAGGACACAGGGGCCCCATGGTCCACTATTACCCGGGGGCCCCATGACTTGTCAGTCCACCCCTGGTGGAAAGCCAGCTGTGACTCCTTGCAGCTTCCCACTACACATGCAGGAGAGAGGAGAATTTCCTGTGGAATCATCTAGGCGATCCAACTGAAAGTTGCAGCAGGTACCTACCAAAGATACCAGTTGCCCCCCACCCAAAAAAAATGTCCAACAGTTTAATAGACCCTGAATGCCTCCATAAATAGTAATTTGGACTCTTGTAATTTTATGGGCATTCGCAATTTTGAGAATTGACATGGTTGGTATCTGTTTACTTGATGCAACCTCATCTTTTATATATTACCAAACAATTAATTGGGTATTAGATTGTGTTTGTTTTCACTAAAATTGATTTTAATGTATTTTTTCCTGAAAATATGTGCAAATATTGTGCGAAAAAAAAATTGCAACTGCCACCATTTATTTTACAGGTCCTTTGCTCTCATAAATATTTCATTATTTGCGAGGTCTTATGTAATTATCTATCAAAAAAGCTGATTTTTGAGCCAAGGAATATATCACTAAATTCCAAATGGAAGTGGATAACTTTATATGGGCCTACTCTCATCGTTTTTCTAAAAAGATTTTGTATAGATCACAACATGAGGGTGGTTTAGGTTTATCTAATTTCTGGCTCTACTATTTGGCTTCTCGTTTTTCACAAATTGCCTAGTGGCATATTTATAAATCGAAGGTCCCTTGGGTTAAATTTGAAAGTGATTCCATTTTTCCTCCCATGATTTATATGGATCACAGTTAATCTTAAACCATTAAATAATTTAGTTTTCCAATCATTTCAACTCTGACAAACATACAAACACAGATTTTATTATGTTCTAAAATACCACCTCAAGCATCATACTTAGGAGACCCAACGTTTCCTCCTGCGTATCAAGAACCATTACATTTCACCTGGTGGATTAACAATAGTTCCCCACACACGACCAATGTGTAAGGTAAAGTCTACAGGCTTGAAAAAACCATACGTAAATGGATAGAAAACTGGCTAAAAGATCGTATTCAGAGAGTAGTGGTTAATGATTCATACTCTGAATGGTCTGGGGTCATCAGTGGTGTACCCCAAGGTTCCGTGTTGGGACTCTTACTTTTTAATATATTTATAAATGATATAGGGTCTGGGAATAAAAATCCCATTTCAGTCTTTGCAGATGACACCAAGCTGTGCAGTGGAATAACGTCCTTACAGGATGTCTCCAACTTACAAGCCGACCTCAATGCACTGTGTAATTGGGCAACTATGTGGCAAATGAGGTTTAATGTTGATAAATGTAAGGTGATGCACTTGGGGGCTAAGAATATGCATGCATCATACATACTAGGGGGGTACAACTGGTGGAATCAATGGTGGAGTTGGATCTGGGAGTTCTGGTAGATCACAAGCTTAATAATGGCATGCAATGCCAAGCTCCAGTTTCTCAAGTGAGCAAAATCCTCTCTTGTATTAAAGGAGGTATAGACTCCAGAGAGAGAGATATCATTCTACCCCTGTACAAATCATTAGTAAGACCTCATCTGGAATATGCTGTTCAATTTTGGGCACCAATTCAGAAAAAGAACATTGGGGAACTGGAGAAAGTACAGAGAAGGGCAACCAAACTGATAAGAGGCATGGAGGAGATCAGCTATGAGGAAATATTAGAGGAACTGAATTTATTCTCCCTTGAGAAGAGGAGATTAAGGGGGGATATGATGAACATGTATAAATACATCAGTGGTTCATATAGTCAACTCGGTGTAGAGTTATTCATCCGGAGGTCATCACAGAGGACAAGATCACACTCTTTACGTCTGGAGGAAAAGAAATGTAATCTCCAAACAAGGAAAGGTTTCTTCACAGTAAGAGCTGTGAAAATGTGGAATAGATTCCCTCAAGAGTTGGTTCTGGCCAGCTCAGTGGATTGCTTTAAAAAAGGTCTGGATTCTTTCTTGGATACACAGAATAAAACTGGATACTAACATTTATAGGTAAAGTTGATCCAGGGAATATCTGATTTGTCTCTTGGGGGATCAGGAAGGAATTTTTTTCCCTGCAGGAGCAAATTGGATCATGCTTTGCTGGGTTTTTTTTTGCCTTCCTCTGGATCAACTGTGGGTGTAGTATTATAATTTTTTTTCTTTTTTTAACCGTTGAACTGGATGGACTTTTGTCTTTTTTCAGCCAGACTAACTATGTAACTATGTAACAATAGCCTATTGTTTTTGTCAAATATTTTGGAAAATTCTACATTCATATCCTTCTCTCTTCAAGTCTCCTATCATATTCCAACACTGAACGCTTCAGGTTTTTTGAAGTCAGACACTTTTATATGACTTTTATGTAACAGTTAGTACACCCCCACCATTTTCTGAACGCATCTGTCAAAAAAACCCAAGGGGAAGAGGTCTTCTCTCTGAGATTTATAACAGATTGGTGAATATGGACCCTCAAATTAAACTTGTATATATGCAAAAATGGGAATCAGAATGTAACCTAACTCTTTCTATAGATGATTGGCAAGAATGCATCGTGAACCTTCGTTAATGCACTAGATTACTCAAATTTCGTGAAACTGCTATTAAACTTTTTACTTGATGTATTTTACACCTGTAAAATTGCATTCTATCTTTACATTAGTGTCCTAAGAGTGTTTTAGAGGATGTCAATCCCCAGGTTCATTTATCCATATTTTTTGGGAGTGTAAGAAAATTGCTCCTGTTTGGCATAAACTTGAAGCTTTTTCTACAGTTATATCTGTTACTTCTATTCACATTACCCTAGCCAATTGTTTACTTTTTACTAATTTTCCAGGACTTTCTATCCCTCAGATGAGACTCGCCCATACCATTTGTGTTTCCATACACTGGCTTATGGCTAGACATTGGAAGTCCCCCTCAGCTCCCATTCCACAATTAAAAATGAGAGTAGACTCGATTTGCCATATGGAAAAAATATTTCACACGTTATATAATTCTATGATTTTTATAACAACAAATGGGATCCTTGGTTTGAACACTCAAATCTCTTTTTCTAAATACTGAATGTTAACTGCTCCATTGTTATCCTTTTATTATATGGATCACGTATCTATAATATATATTGGCTTTCTCTGTTTATATCCTGGTATTGTCTTGTTTACCCTGGTTATTTGCATTCGTATGTAATGATCGTCTGTTTTTTTCTTTTTTATTGGAATACCCTTTTTGGTATATCTGTACAACTGTGCTTTCTTTGTACCAACAATTACTACCTAATAAAAGTTTGTAATAAAAAAAAAAAAAAAAGAAAAAGCAGATTTTAACATGTGCAAAAAATGTAACAATTGCCTCCAATGCGAAGTGGTTAATTAAAAAGCTAAAGGTATCAACCATGCAAAACCAAAAGCAAACCATGATCAAGAAAAATCAATTAATAATATACCACACCAGTATCTTTATTAAGACCACAAGTCTATGATTTTAAAAAAAATTTAATTGTCTTAAATAAACCCCAGCCACATTGTCCAGTACCCCCTATGTCCCTATAGATGCTGGAATATCCAGGGACCAGCATAATGAAAGTAATAGCAATAGCAATGAGATGGTCTCATAAAAAGCACAATTCTGAATTGAGAGACTTGGAGAGATGACCTCCACGATTGTCTCTGTGCGATTAGAATTTGTCTTCACATAATAGATTAAATAATAGGAGAATAAATTATATATTCTCATGTACAGATGATGTTTGTTATAGAACAAAGCTATGACATATAAGCTATTATGCAAAAACATCAAAGCGGACCTTCACCCGCCAACAAAATTTACCCTTGTTCTCCTCCTCCAGCCTGTAATTAAGGAAGGAAGCGAGTGTCTTTTTTTTTTTTCTTTTTCTGAAGATCCATGCTTCCACTTCTTCAAAGCCTAGGTGAGGATCACATTGTTTCAAGAATTATTGCTCTCACTCCAACATTTGCGGTGATAGCTCACATGTGTGGCACAGTTGGTGCCTACAAACACCTAGTTGGGATTCACATTGGTGCATGGGGAGAAAGGGTTGCTACCAAGTTGTTGCTTTTCTTTATAGTTTTTTTTTTTTTAAATTAAAAACATTTTTTTTTTGCTATCACAAGCTTCTTATGTGAGCACTGGGCAGGTGACAGGTTCACTTTATGCAGACATCATTATCAATGTCACCTCTGCCTTCCACTGCAGCTAATCAAGCACAGAGAGTGCGTGATTAGCTGCTGCTTTGGTTGCAGGAGACAGGGAATACCGGCTCTGAACCCGAAAGTGACTAAATCTTCATTGCTTCTAGGTTCATTCATCGCAAAGGAGATCAGTGAATGGATGTTACCTTAGCACCTACTGCTTGACACCCTGAAGCAGTTTATTGTTGTCCCGGGCTCCCTGGAGTAATGGGAAGGCTTGAGAACCACAGCAGACTGCAGCAGCAAGGGGCCTTTAGGGCCTTTACATGTGTAGTAGTGCTCGGTAGATCACTTTTCACACAAAGTTTTACAGACAGTGAGAAGGTGGTTATGACTAGGTGCTTTTAGTGTGAAACGCGTCAACGTTCCATGTTGAAGGTGCTGTGATGTCTTTCTTGGAATATTCTGATTAAACCTCTGTGATCTTCCACAAATTTGAGCGCCGTCATCTACTTTCATGCTTGAAGTATCCTGTGGTTGCAAGTCGGACCTGCACCTCTCTGCGTGGATTTGGGAGCTAGCAGTTAGGTGGACTAACCTGGAGCAGTGCATATGCTCTACTGGATTAGAAGGTGCTATGTTACCTCCTCACCACTTGTTTTAACTCCTAAAAGCCCTCACCACCACTCAAGACTGCATGCATTGCATGAGGGTATGGGACGGTTAACTTGAATGGGTCACATTTGGAGGGCGGTCCTGTCTGCCATATGTGACCGGGGGATCATTTTTGCTGTTCTACAATGCAGAGCTCTCAAATGTCTGTTTTTGCAGCTTGGGGCAGAGGGGGTTAATGACACAGCTTAACTGCCTGTTGTTTTTTGGAAGTTTTTTGGCCCCCAGCTGCAAGTGTAACCGGGCCATACAAAAATTCTCCATTCATTTGACACCTCGACAAATGTCATTCGAAAGTACTTTAACCACTTGATCTCCTGAGGCTTCCCCCCCCCCCCCCCTTCCTGACCAGGCCTTTGTTTGCTATTCGGCTCTGCACTATTTCAGCTGGTAATTGCGCGGTCGTGCAATGCTGTACTCAAACAAAATTTACGTCCTTTATTTCACACAAATAGAGCTTTCTTTTGGTGGTATTTGATCACCTGTGCACTTTTTTATATTTTGCGCTATAAGCAAAAAAAGACCAAAAATTTTGGAAAAAAAAAATATATTTTTTACTCTCAGCTATAAAAAAATATATAGTAAACTCAAAGTTAGTCATAAATTTAGGCCAAAATGTATTCTGCTACATGTTTTTGGTAAAAAAAAAAAATCCCAATAAGTATATATTGATTGCTTTGTGTGAAAGTTATAGTGTCTACAATCTATGGTATAGATACTGCAATTTATGCCATTTTTTGCAACAAAGCGCAGCACTAGTTTAACTGACAATTGTGTGGTCATTCAATGCTCTACATAAATTAAATTTATGTCCTTTTTTTTCACACAAATAGAGCTTTCTTTTGGTGGTATTTTATTACCTGTGCACTTTTTATTTTTAGCGTTAACAGTGAAAAATGACTGAAAATTTTGAAAAAAACTATATTTTTTACTTTCGGCTATAAAAAATATGTAGTAAACTCAGTCATAAATATAGGGCAAAATATATTCTACTGCTTGTTTTTCGTAAAAAAAAATTCCTATACGTGTATATTGATCGCTTTGTGTGAAAGTTATAGTGTTTACAAACTATGGTATAGATCAGGGGTCCTCAAACTACGGCCCACAGGCCGCATGCGGCCCACCGAGGACATTTATCCGGCCAGCCGGGTGTTTTGAAATATTTGGCATCCCCCTGCATACTTTCACGGCGGCATCCCCTGCATACTTTCACTTTTATTCCACCAGCACCGCTCTGACTGGCTCTGTCTCTCCCTCCCTCAGCACCCTCACCTGCCCCTCGGCTCCACCCCCAGTCATAGTACTGTGTGCTGGGGATGTAGATCCGGCCGGCGTGGCGAGTAAATGATAGAGGGGTGGAGTCTGTGATCTCTGGAGGGGCTGCCTGCAGTTCTCCCACGCTGGGCAGTGACAGACAGCCGAGGAGAAGGACACTGCATTGAATTGATGGGCACTGGTGAGGCTGCATTAATGGACACTAATCAGACTGCATTGATGGGCATTGGTGAGGCTGCATTAATGGACACTGATCATACTGCATTGATGGACACTGGTGAGGCTGCATTAATGGACACTGGTGAGGCTGCATTAATGGACACTGGTGAGGCTGCATTAATGGACACTGATCAGACTGCATTGATGGGCACTGGTGAGGCTACATTGTTGGGCACTGGTGAGGCTGCATTGATGGGCACTGATCAGACTGCATTGATGGGCACTGGTGAGGCTACATTGTTGGGCACTGGTGAGGCTGCATTGATGGGCACTGATCAGACTGCATTGATGGGCACTGGTGAGGCTGCATTGATGGGCACTGATCATACTGCATTGATGGGCATTGGTGAGGCTGCATTAATAAACACTGATCATACTGCATTGATGGGCACTGGTGAGGCTGCATTGTTGGGCACTGGTGAGGCTGCATTGATGGGCACTGATCAGACTGCATTGATGGGCACTGGTGAGGCTGCATTGATGGGCACTGGTGAGGCTGCATTGATGGGCACTGATCAGACTGCATTGATGGGCACTGGTGAGGCTGCATTGATGGGCACTGATCAGACTGCATTGATGCGCAGTGCAGTCTGTATGTCTCTGTGTGGGCAAAGTTATTGCTGGTATATTGTTTTTGTAGCGCTGTGTGTATGTGTGTGTATATATATATATATATATATATATATATATATATATATATATATATATAGGTATTTTACTAATAGCAATTTTTTTTTTATAAATATAGTCCAGCCCTCCAACAGTCTGAGGGACAGTGAACTGGCCCCTTGTTTAAAAAGTTTGAGGACCCCTGGTATAGATACTGCAATTTACGCCATTTTTTGCAACATAGCGCTGCGCTAGTCTGACTGACAATTGTGCGGTCATGCAATGCTGTACATACATTAAATTTATGTCCTTTTTTTCACACAAATAGAGCTTTTTTTTGGTGGTATTTGATCACCTGTGCGCTTTTTATTTTTTGTGCTATAAACGTAAAAAGACCGAAAATTTTGAAAAAAACTATATTTTTTACTTTTGGCTATAAAAAATTTATAGTAAGCTCAAAGTTAGTAATAAATTTAGGTCAAAATGTATTCTGCTACATGTTTTTGGTAAAAAAAAAAAATCCCAATATGTATATATTATTGCTTTGTGTGAAAGTTATAGCATCTACAAACTATGGTATAGATATTGGAATTTACACAGCTTTTTACTTTCTGACTGTCTATCAAATTTCTTGAGGTGCTAAAATACCAGGACAGTACAAACACCCCAAAATGACCCCTTTTCAGAAAGTAGACACCATATGCTGAGAGGCATATTAACTCAATGGAAGATTTATTTTTTTTCCACAAGTTTTTGGAAAATGACAAAATTGTCACTTAAATGCTATATTGCTCACGCAAGCCATGGGTATATGTGGAATTACACCCCAAAATACATTCTGCTACTTCTACCAAGTATGGGGATACCACATGTGTGAGACGTTTTGGGAGCCTAGCCACATACAGGAGCCTGAAATCCAATGACCACTTTGAAAGCCTGAAGGTGCGTAACTTCCTCACTTCACTTCCTCACTACCTATCAGAATTTTGGAGCCCCAGAAATCTCAGGATAGCACCAAACCCCCCAAATTACCCCTTTTTGGAAGGTAGACACCCCAAGGAATTTAAATAGAGGCATGGTGAGAATTTTGCAGATCTAATTTTTTCTCACAAGGTTTTGAAATATAAAAAAAGAAAAGAAGAAATATGTTTTTGTTTTCTTTCTTCATTTTCCAAAAACTTGTGGCAACAAACGAGATCTGCAAAATACTCACCAATGCTTCTTATCAAATTCCTTGGGGTGTCTACTTTCCAAAAAGGGGTCATTTGGGGGGGTTTGGTGCTATCCTGGCATTTCAGGGCCTCCGAAACTGTGATAGGTAGTCTGGAAGTGTAATGAGGAAATAAAGCCCTTTAAAAGCCTGAAGGTGCTTATTGGATTTCGGGGTCCTGTACTTGGCTAGACTGATAAAAAGTCTCTCTCGAGAGAAGTACCAGAATGTATTTTGGGGAGTAATTCCACATATACCCATGGCATGTGTGAGCAGTAAATAATTTAAATGACAATTTTGTGTAAAAAAAATATATATATTTTTTGTCATTTTCCAAAAACTTGTGGTAAAAAATAAATTCTTCTATTGACTCAAAATGCCTCTCAAAAAATAGTTTGCGGTGTCCACTTTCCAAAAAGGGTTCATTTTGGGGGGGGGGGCATTTTATGCCCAGCATTAGAAGTTTATGCCACACATCATTCACTGTTCTAGCCACCTGAAGACCAAGCCTTTCCTGACACTTTTTGTTCACATGAAAAAATCAGTATTTTTTGCTAGGAAATTACTTTAAACCCCCAAACATATATTTTTTTAAAGCAGACACCCTAGTGAATAGAATGGTGGGTGCTCCAATTTTTTGTGTCACATAGTACTCACAGCGATTTTCAAACACAAATGTTTTGAAAAAAATACACTTTTTTTACTTTTAAGCACAAAAACACAATACATTGACCAATTATTTAATATGATATAAAAGATGATGGTACGCTGAGTAAATATATACCAAACATAACATCCTATAACACTGTGCATGCCCCGTGCAATGGAGAAAAACTGCATACATTTTTAATATCCATAGGCAATGCTTTTAAAGCTTTTACAAGCTACCATTTTAAATTTACAGAGGAGGCCTAGTGCTAGAATTACTGCCCTTGATCTGACGTTTGTGCTGATACCTCACATGCATGGTGCAACTGCTGTTTACATACTGGCACAGGGTCAACGATCGTGCGCACGGGAGGCAAGGGTGCTTTTTTTTTATTATTATTTTTACAATGTCCCTTTCATTTTTTTTTTGTTTATCACTTTTAATGCAAATATCCCCTATATCTTCAATGGGCATTGTCATATATTCTTTTTTTTTTTTTTTTTTTTTTCAAACTGGGGTCTCTCAGATCACCAAGATCGGTGTGATCAGATGCTTTCCCAATTTACAAATTGCGCTGTTTATATCCTGCAAAACTGAAGAGATTAAATATTTGTAGCTTCCGATTTCTTAACTATAGAGATGGTTGGCACCATTCAGGTCTCCAATCAGCTCTATGGTCAGCTGGCAGAAACACCAGCTGCATTCTCCGGTTCCCCCGATGGCACAGGACTGCCTGAGAAGGCCGTGGAAGGCAGCAGGGGAGGGGGGCATCATCTCCTGCTGCTTCTAAAAGCAATCCTGCAGCTAATTAGCCACTAGTTTTGCTTTTACATGAAAGCCGATTTCCGGATGAAAAAAACAATAGCAGGATGATGCCTGCAGCTGCAGGCATCATCCTGGTTATAACCAGTCAAATTCCAGCGATGTCCTTGTTGGGTATATATGCTATGTTCTTTTTCTTATTTATGCAGCCTGTAGGCTGAATGAAAAATAGAGAAGAAATCTCTGCCAGAAAGTGTGTGGTATGCTCACCTTTAGAATATACAGGTGAAACTCGAAAAATTAGAATATCGTGCAAAAGTTCATTTATTTCAGTAATGCAACTTAAATATGAAACTAATATATAAGATAGACTCGTTACATGCAAAGCAAGATAGTTCAAGCCGTGATTTGTCATAATTGTGATGATTATGGCTTACAGCTCATGAAAACCCCAAATCTAAAATCTCAGAAAATTAGAATATTGTGAAAAGGTGCAATATTCTAGGCTCAAAGTGTCCCACTCTAATCAGCTAATTAAGCCATAACACCTGCAAAGGGTTCCTGAGCCTTTAAATGGTCTCTCAGTCTGGTTCAGTAGGAATCCCAATCATGGGAAAGACTGCTGACCTGACAGTTGTGCAGAAAACCATCATTGACAGCCTCAAAAGGTAATTGCAAAAGAAGTTGGATGTTCCCAAAGTGCTGTATCAAAGCACATTCATAGAAAGTTATGTGAAAGGGAAAAGTGTGGAAGAAAAAGGTGCACAAGCAGCAGGGATGACTGCAGCCTGGAGAGGATTGTCAGGAAAAGGCCATTCAAAAGTGTTGGACTTTCACAAGGAGTGGACTGAGGCTGGAGTCAGTGCATCAAGAGCCACTACACACAGACAGATCCTGGACATGGGCTTCAAATGTCAAATTCCTCTTGTCAAGCCGCTCCTGAACAACAAACAACGTCAGAAGCATCTTACCTGGGCTAAAGAAAAACAGACCTGGTCTGTTGCTCAGTGGTCCAAAGTCCTCTTTTCTGCTGAGAGCAACTTTTGCATCTCATTTGGAAACCAAGGACCCAGAGTATGGAGGAAGAATGGAGGGGCACACACTGCAAGATGCTTGCAGTCCAGTGTGAAGTTTCCACAGTCTGTGTTGATTTGGGGAGCCATGTCATCTGCTGGTGTTGGTCCACTGTGCTTCATTAAGTCCAGGATCAACGCAGCCATCTACCAGGAGATTTTGGAGCACTTTATGCTTCCTTCCACAGACGAGCTTTATGGGGATGCTGACTTCATTTTCCAGCAGGACTTGGCACCTGCCCACACTGCCAAAAGCACCAAAACCTGGTTCAATGACCGTGGGATTACTGTGCTTGATTGGCCAGCAAACTTGCCTGACCTGAACCCCATAGAAAATCTATGGGGCATTGCCAAGAGAAAGATGAGAGACATAAGACCGAACAATACAGAAGAGCTGAAGGCCGCTATTGAAGCATCCTGGTCTTCCATAACACCTCAGCAGTGCCACAGGCTGATAGCTTCCATGCCGCGCCGCATTGATGCAGTAATTGCTGCAAAAGGGGCCCAAACCAAGTACTGAGTACATATGCATGCTTATACTTTTCAGAGGTCTGATATTGTTCTATGTACAATCCTTGTTTTATTGATTGCATGTAATATTCTAATTTTCTGAGATTGTGGATTTGGGGTTTTCATGAGCTGTAAGCCATAATCATCACAATTATGACAAATAACGGCTTGAACTATCTTGCTTTGCATGTAATGAGTCTATCTCATATATTAGTTTCACCTTTTAAGTTGCATTACTGAAATAAATGAACTTTTGCACGATATTCTAATTTTTTGAGTTTCACCTGTACCTCCCTGCATCCACCCACTTCTAATGGTGGGCACACATGAAATGTGCCAAAAAATATTATAAAATATATATGTCGAAGCATAGGGGCCATCCTCCCACTGGCCACCCCAGGCCCCCATGCTTTGGCATATATGCTCTTTTTTTTTTTAACTGGGGATGAAAAATCTCATCCAACAGCACTGCCCACACTGACTTATGTATATTCTGAGAGCAAGTTTCTGTTGCTGTCAGAATAAACAGGTCGGTGCTGCAGCTGAATGTCATTCTTGCAAGGAAAAAGGCAATGGGTAACAGTAAAAAAGTTAAATTGTAACAATTGAACAGTAACAACAATGACAACAACAAAATAAACTATAATTTTTGGTTTTTAAAAATTAAAATTTTTTGGGGGGGTTGTACTTTTTATTTTTTTTTAACTTTTTAAAACAGATTGTAGGATCTCTTCAAATGTGATAGCCAGTTTCCTGACTACCTAACATCTTTCGAGACCCTGTGTAAATATGTGCCCTGAACTGTGCTGTGCTGTACCCTATACTAATACTCCACTAGTGTGTGGTAGCGACGGAAGCAGTCCTTGAGGCAGAGACCAGGTAGGCCAGGACAGGAGGGACAAAAAAAAGCGGGTGTCACACATAATTCTTACATTTTTTTGGGGGTGTCTTTTGGGTTAGGGTACCAGGAATGACATTGGGAAAATGCCTCTCATGCAGCTGGCTAACTGCATCTGTGTTGGGTGTTTGGGCAACAGCACCTTCTGGATACAAAAGGTCGTAATTAAGCACGAGATTGTGTTAACACCTTAACAGATCCTGTATTCATGTCCTGGTGTTTTGTGTGTCCTATGGATCAATAAATATTCATTATATTCATCTATCCTCTGGTGTGAGGCTAACCCTTCTTTATTGCATCGTGTGTGGTGATGAGCCCGTGCCTGCACCTGTTGTGGATTGATCTGGATTGTTTGCCTGAGTGGTATATCTTTGTTCTTTGGATACAAAAGGGCCGTGATGACCTCTTCCTGGAATTTTAGGAAGGATCCACTTCATCCAGTTGCTTTGTAAAGCACAAAAGCATTATATAGAGCCAATTGAAATAAATAAACAGACACTTTTTTTGTACCATCGTCTGGCTTTTTGGAAAACTGAGTACGGTTTCATCACCTGGTCATTGAAGTCCACCCCTCCCATGTTAAAGTTATAGTTGTGGACACAGAGGGGCTTCTCAAGAACACCAGCTGTCGTGGTAATTTGGATGGTCGTATCTGCGAGAATGGAAGACAGGAAAAAAACATCCACTTCACTGCGAGCAATTCCTCATTTCTCAAGCAGGCTTTTTCCCCCTTTCTAAGACAGGTATTTACAAGCAGTTGGGGGAAGCCCCGGCGATTAGGTCGCACAGTGCCACATGCAACAATTCCAAGATTGTACAAATGTCTAAATAGTGGCACACTTCAATAAAAATTGCCCTCGTATAAGTGGTACCCCATATGGAAAAGGATGACACCAAGTCCCAAACTATCTTGCCACTGCTCCCCATGTAGTCTGAGCATCCTGGGGGTTCCCCGTGTCTATCTTTTCCCTCGTAAATTTGAAACTTATACAGTTGTGCTCAAAAGTTTGCATACCCTGGCAAAATTTGTGAAATTTTGGCATTGATATTGAAAATATGACTGATCATGCCAAAAAATGCTCTTTTCTTGAAGGATGACTATCATATGAAGCCATTTATTATCAAATAGTTGTTTGGCTCCTTTTAAAATCATAATAACAGAAATCACTCAAATAGCCATGATCTAAAGTTTACATACCCTGGAATGTTTGGCCCTGGTACAGACACACAAGGTGGACACACACGGGTTAAAATGGCAATTAGAGGTTAATGTCCCACATCTGTGGCTTTTTAAATTGCATTTAGTGTCAGTGTATAAATAGTCAATGAGTTTGCTAGCTCTTACGTGGAAGCACTGACTAGGCTAGATACTGAGCCATGGGGATCAGAAAAGAACTGTCAAAAGTCCTGCGTAACAAGGTAATGGGACTTTATAAAGATTGAAAGGGACATAAAAAGATGTCCAAAACCTTGAATATGCCAATCAGTACTGTAAAAATCACCTATTAGGAAGTGAAAAGTTCAGGGATCTCTTGATACCAAGCCAAGGTCAGGTAGACCAAGAAAGATTGCAGCCATAACTGACAGAAGAATTGTCCAGGATTCAAAGAAAAACTCACAGGCAACCTCAAAAGAAATACAGGCTGCTCTAGAAAAAGATGGTGTGGTTGTTTTTAAGGAGTACAATACAGTGATACTTGAACAAAAATGAGCTGTTTGGTCGAGGTGCCAGAAAGAAGCCTTTACTGCACCAATGCCACAAAAAAGCCCAATTACAATATGCCTGATAACACCTTGACATGCCTAACCAGGCCTTTGTGTCATTGATGCAGTAAAGGCTTCTTTCTGGCACCTCGACCATGCAGCTAATTTTTGTTCAATTATCATATTGTGCTCCATCAAAACAACCACACTGTCTTTTTCCAGAGCAGCCTGTATTTTTCCTGTGGTTACCTATGGGTTTCCCTTTGTATCCTGAACAATTCTGGCTGGTGTGGCTGCAATCTTTCTTGGTCTACCTGTACTTGGCTTGGTCAATCTAATATTCAATATCAATGCCAAAAGTTCACAATTTCTGCCACGGTATGCAAACTTTTGAGCACAACTGTATGTATAGCCTGTTGCCCTCTCACAGGTATTCTACATCTTGACCCTCATATCTGGCACGCTTGCTGGGGAGAAATTGTTTGAATGCAAGGCGGCCAGAAAAATTAATGAGGGATTCATCAACGCAGATATTTTGCTGGGGCGTATAGACATCTGCAAATTTTTGGTTATGGTGATTTACGAGGGTCACCCCAAGGACGACAGAGTGTGTTGTCGTTGAAATGCATAAAACGCATTATACTCTCATATCTATGCCTGGCCATGGCAGCAGAGAACACGGACATATGATGAATCGGGTCTGTGGTCCAATACAAACGCAATTCATTTTTTTCAGTAATGCCCATGTTGAGGGTTAGGCCCAAAAAAACTTGTGAATGGTGTGGCAAGGTTTGAATTTAGGTTGATGGCAATAAAATGTTGTGCATATAAATTGCTTTGATCCACAATCAATGCATACAGATCTTCCGTGAAAAACAGCTCCAAAAAATCAAGGGGAGTATTTAAATTTGCTGTTTCCACCTGAATCCCAGGTTGGGCAGTGAATGGGGGAAGTAGGGGTGCTGCAGAATTTGTGGGTTGCCAATCGGTATTTGCAAGCACATCCGGAAGGATACTAGGGGCTCTACGGGCCTGTGTGCAAATTCTTGGTGGCTGCGGGACACAACTTGTGCTCGCCACCGCACCAGTTTGTACTGCACTTATAGGACTCGGCACGTCACCAAGTGATACTGCAGTGCTGGTATGTGAAAGACCAGAATGTACTAGGCTGCTGCGTGCTCGCCAGTTCACCAAAATGTAGAGCGGCACTAGTACTGGCACTCTGTTGTATATGAGAGTCATCATGCATTTTGAACATCTCAGCAACCTCGGAACAGGGTTGGGTATGTCTGATCTTAGCAGGGACCTCTTCTCCATAGTCTAGTCTGAGCTGTCAGGGTGCTGCTGCTGTCTACAGGTTTGTATTCTGAGGCTGATTGTGTCAGGGAGTTTTCCCCTTTGTTCTTACCTGACATGCTCAGAATCCTGTAGGCCTGTTCACTAGAGTACTTTTTGTTGGAGATTTTGGCCACTAAATTTATAGGTACCTAGTGCGGCCCATGGAAAAAAGAGCACCTGGCTGTCAGGGACTGCTTGAACCGCTACAAAGGCCTGATTCTGCAAACACTGCGGTTTTGTTTACAATGTATCAAGTGACAGTGACCTACTGACACTGCACTTGCTAGGGGAGGGGGGGGGGGGTGAGTGTAGGGGCTAAACACAGGTGCTGGCAGGTGCCGGGGCTGATCCCGCTAACGCTGCATTTTTGGGGACACTATACTAATTTGAAAACTGGTATAGTGCTGATCTAATCAAAGATATATGTTCAGACACTATACTAGAAATGGAGGTTTATTGTGTATGTGAGCGTGTTCCTGGCAATCAAGGGGTTAAATGTGATGACTGGTGTACTGACGGGCAATCTGACGCTATCTGGGAGGGACGCCAACTGATGGTAAATCATGCTAATGCTATCTGAAGTTGCCAGAGACACTAATACAGTGATCAGCAAAAAATCTGTACACTGTAAATAATGACACTGGTGACAGGAGAGTGAAGGGGTTAACTGGGGGGGGGCTATCAAGGGGTTAAATGTGTCCTAAAGTGTTCTAGACTGTAAAAGTGGGCTGCTTTTACTCACTGTGTGTTGATTCTTCTCTCTCTGGGACGGAATGTGCCCAGAGAGAGAAGATATCATTTACTCTACTTGTGTAACTGTAAACACAGGTACGGGAAGATCCCTGATAGGACAGGGATCAATCATCTGACTTAGGCTGACCATCACTGGCCTAAATCGGATGATTGATCCCTCGGGGATCAAATTATGGCACCCGCAGGTCAGTGGTGGGGCATACGCCCCCCCACCCCGTGAAAACCGCAGAAGCGCGAATCACGTATATACTGTATATACGTGATTTTGCGCACCCGAGTCACCCTGTAGCAGTGTTTCTGCTATAGGGTGTTCGGGAAGTTGTTAATATTTTGTTTGCTTTAAACATTCGATTTTGGAACAAATGGAAACGATTGTTAGAAATGTGTTATTTCGGGGAAAAAATTCCATCCTGCTCCTTGGAATTTTCTCATTGCTGCCTTCTAAAATGAATGTTGATTTGACCCGACTAATTATTAAAAAAACTGAACAATTGTTCCTAGAACAAAAACATTACGACCAAAATTCTACTAATGTATAACCAGCTTTATACTGCAGTAAAAGCCGAAAGTCTGCTAAAAACAACAGCACCGAGCTCATGGATGCTGCTGTGACCTTGTTTTAACCACTTGTAGTCCAGTGATGTGTGTATGTGTGTGTTTTTTATATATATATATATATATATATACACACACACATCAGGCGGCAAATGGTTAAGAAGCAATATCATAGAACAACATACAGTATGTGTAGGCTGCTCTTGAAAATAATTGAGGCAAACATTCGGCAGATGTAATAGTCTAGCAATATAGCTGAATCCCTGGGGTAATGCAGAGTGAGGAGCTTGAAAAGAAAATCTCGTCACTTGGGGATCAATGCAAACACATCCCCACCAGACTGAAAGCACAGCAGTATTGCAGTACAATGATGTTTTGTTGTATGCACTCCTCCTAGTTTGTACGCACCCATAGCTCAAGAGGGCGATGACCCTGTGAGGTTTAATGATATAGTATGCAAGTCACCATCCAGGTGATCAAAGCGCAGTGGAGATGCAAACTTGAAAGTTTTTTTTTTTAATCCCTTTGAGCCAATATATCCCAAAAACAAACGCATATACAACCATGTGATGATATATAGTGGATATAAAAAGTCTACACACCACTATTAAAATATCAGGTTTCTGTGATGTAAAAAAATGACAAAGACCTTTTTCCACCTTTAATGTGACCTATAAACTGTACAACTCAGTTGAACAACAAACTGAAATCTTTTAGGTGGAGGAAAGTAAAAATTAAACACTAAAATAATATGATTGCATAAGTGTGCACACCTTTAAACTAATCCTTTGTTGAAGCACCTCTTGATGTGATTCCAACACTCAGTCTTTTTGGGTGAGTCTATCAGCATGGGACATCTTGACTTGGCAATATTTGCCCACTTTTCCTTGCAAAAACACTCCAAATCTGTCAGATTGAGAGGGCTGTAACTCCTTTGGGAGTCATGGTCCCCAGTTGATCCAGTTATTTGCCTGTAAAGCAGTTAGGAAAACATAAACAAGCTGAAAGGAAGATAGAGTACAAAGAGTGTGCACTTGCATGCAGCAGATCCTCTAGCTAGCTATTATTATTATATTATATAGTGTTTATATAGCGCCAATAGGTTTGCTCAGCGCTGTACAATAAATTGGGGGGACAGTACATGAGACAATACAGTGACAATACAATACACGAGGGGTTCGAGGGCCCTGCTCTTTCGAGCTTATAATCTAGGAGGGAGAGGGTAGAGGTACTGGAGGAAGTGGCTCTGGAGGATGTAGTGGTAGGAGGAGTGGAGGAGAATGGCTGTTAGGTGAGGGTGGGGTAGGCTTCCCTGAAGAGGTAGGTTTTCAGGGAGCGCCTGAAGGTGAGGAGGGTAGGTGACAGTCTGATGGATTGGGGTAGGGAGTTCCAGAGGATGGGGGAAGTCCTGGAGAAGTCCTGCAGTCAGGCGTGGGAGGAGGAGACCAGGGAGCTAGAAAGTAGGAGGTCTTGTGAGGAGCGAAGGGTGCGGGAAGGGTGGTGTTTGGGTATCAGGTCAGTGAGGTAGTTTGGGGCAGCGTTATGGATGGCTTCGTATGTCAGAGTTAGTCATTTGAATTTAATGCTTTGGGCAATCGGGAGCCAGTGAAGGGATAGGCAGAGGGGGGTGGCAGAAGTGGAGCGGTTGGTGAGGTGGATGAGTCTAGCCGCTGAGTTCAGGATAGACTGAAGCAGGCATAGCCTGCGTTGGGGTAGGCCGGTGAGAAGGGAGTTGCAGTAGTCCAGGCGTGAGATAATAAGGGAGTGTACGAGTTGTTTAGTGGTGTCTGGGGTTAGGAAAGTACATATCTTGGAGATGTTTCGTAGGTGGAGCCTGCATGAATTTGCTAGTGCTGGACATAAGGTTGGAAGGAAAGGTTTGAGTCCAGGGTGACACCTAGGACTTTGGCTTGCGGGGTGGGATTGATGGTGGCGTTGTTGGTCGTGATGGAGAGGATGGGGGGGGTGCGGGCTGGGGGGAAAACTAGGAGCTCGGTTTTGGAAAGGTTTAACTTGAGGAAATGGAGCGACATCCAGTCTGATATGTCGTTTAGGAGGTGGGTGATGCGGGCGGAGACTGAGGGGGTGAGGTGAGGGGTGGAGAGGTAAATTTGTGTGTCTTCAGCGTAGAGGTGATAGTTGAAGACATGGGAGTGTATAAGTTTGCCAAGGGAGGAGGTGTAGATGGAGAAGAGAAGCGGTCCGAGGACAGAGCCTTGGGGGACCCCAACAGAGAGGGGGAGCGAGGGGGAGGTGGCAGCGTTATAGGTAACGCTGAAGGAGCATTGGGATAGGTAAGAGGAGAACCAGGAGAGAGCAGAGTCCCTGATGCCAAGGGAGTGTAGTTTATTGAGGAGGGGGTGGTCGACTGTGTCGAAGGCCGCGGAGAGGTCGAGGAGTAGGAGGACTGAGTAGTGGCCGTTAGCTTTGGCAGTTAGCAGGTCGTTAGTGATTTTGAGGAGGCGGTTTCGGTGGAGTGTAGGGGACGGAAGCCGGACTGTAGTGGATCAAGGAGGTTGTTGTCAGTAAGGTGGGCGCTTAGGCAATTGTAGACTAAGCACTCAAGGAGCTTGGAAGTGAGTGGCAGCAGGGAGATGGGTCTAAGGTTGTTCAGGTCAGTGGGGTCCAGGGAGGGTTTTTTGAGTATGAGCTATGAAATTGAAATGTAAATACTTGCCCAAACTACTACTGGAAAATATTAAAAGCCGTTTTTTAAGTACTGCAGCACCCCTCCTGTAACTCCCGACAAAGGGAAAATTTATGTGCAAGCTCTAATGTACATTCAATATATCTTTGGGAAAGCTGCTGCATGCGGCTGCCCATAGAATTGAATTACAGGGTGCAGCTGTACAGGACCATGCACTGGTATTTGTGTAAGCACACATACAAGCAGGGCCATGGATAAGGGGGTACCACCAGTCCTCCTGTAAGGGGCCAGCAGGGGGCCCAGGCAGCTGGGTGAATCTTATGTGGGCATGGAGGGTGATCAGCTCGGGAGGGGCAATTACTGGAACCAATCACCCGTATGGCTATCTCTGCAGTAGCTGAAAGCTAGCTTCTTCTCCTCTCCCACCCACTGGCTTTCAGCTGCTGCAGGGCAAGCCATACAGGGGATCAGTTTTAGTAATTGACTGCCTGCCACACCCATTACCCACCCTGTGCACCATGCATTTCCCCCCTGTTGCCCAGGCCCCCCTGTGTGCCCCCACCCCCTCAGTTCTGCTGGCTTCCCTGCTCTCCTTCCCACCAGCAGCTGCAAGCACACAATAGGATCCTTTAGGATGGAGAGTGGGAGAAGGGTCTGGTAAGTATGTCACATTTACCAGCCCCTTTCTTTCCTGAATGAACACAATGAGTGATCACTTATGAATGAACACAGTAAGTGATCAGAACTGAAGCATAGTAAACTGTGGTGTTTTTTTTGAGGGGAGAATTGTCAGGTTGGCTCTATGGGGCCCTGTGGTTTCTAACCGCAGCCCTGCATACAAGTGTATTCCCGTGTACAGCCACAGCAGAATGAGCCAGTCAGTTCTGCCGCAGTGCAAAAAGCATACTTATAGGAGGAAAGAGCAGAGTGACTAGAGAGATGAACTCATCAGTCTGCTGCTTCTCCTTCCACTGTGCAGTCACTGTGGGGAGGAGACCTGTAGGTGAAAGTGAAACTGCACCTGAGAATGATCAGATCCATTCCCCTGATAGACCGGACAGTGCTGTATGGCAGAGCTGTGTAAATCTTATAACTGGATGGCCAGAAATGTAAATCTTTGTGCAGGTAAAACTGCTCTCATATATGCATTTCATCTTTCTTCAGCTATTTGATTGGAGCTCAGCTTTGTCCTTGGAATAATGTATGTGGCATGCAAGCTTTAGCTGCGTACGTCTATGTTTGTTCATGTAAATTCACAATTATATCAATTACTCAGAATCTCAGCACTATGGTAACCTAAATGTAATGACAGTCAAGATAAAAAATAAAAAACTACCAGAAAAATCACATGATTATTTTATTTGTATCTGTATTGTAGACCTGTCTGAAGGTTACACATTATGCAGGTAGAGCGCTGGCGGTTGGGGAAGGAGTCATGGTTGAATGGTACATTTTGTATAATGTCAACTGTATACATACCAATAGGTTATTAATGGAGATAGACGTCTTTTCCTGCTATAAACCCATACATTGCAGAGCAGTGTCCAATAAACTCGTACATGCCCTCCTACAATTCAGTGAGAAAGATAGGTACAAAGACAGCAAACCATACAGTATATAACATGCAAAATAGTATAAACAAATAGCCTGTGCAGCAGGTAAATGCAAGGGTTCGTCTCTGTCTGTAGACTAAACCTCACCTCCCTTGCTCCCCATTCGACTAAAAGTATTACTGACAAGTAATGATGACTTTGGGCTCCATCCAATCTTAGATTTGGCCAAACCCAGAAGGCAGCTGTCAGTCCTGGGCCAATGAGCCAAATATGCCTGAACACATAGGGACATGGATGCTCAAGACATCATTGACCTAATATGGCAACATGGCCATGTTAGGTCAATGACATTGACCTATTACAACCACAGTGCAATATTAGGTCAATGACATTGACCATTTCAACTATGTGGACATATTAGGTCAATGATGTTACGTGCAAACCAGCTGTTAGTGGTGGGTCAGTGAGAGGGAAGAGAATGTTCAAGACCTCATTGACGAAAATGATCACATGACCATATTAGGTCAATGATATTGACCTATTAATGCCATGTGGCCATATTAGATCAATGAGGTCATATGTGTCCCCACCCCTCTCATTTTCCCAACCTTGACAGAAAGGATGTATGTGACATCACATATGGCCATGTCGTTTTAATAGGTCGATGTCATTGACCTAATATGGCCATGTGGTTGCAACAGGTCAATGTCATTGACCTACAGTATTATGGCCATGTGATTTTAATAGGTTAATGTCATTGGCCTAATATGTCCATGTGGTCATAATAGGTCAATGATGTTATGGGCATCCCCGCCACTTTGTGTACGTGCAACTACAGGTTTTGGAATCCCCCATTTGCAGCTCATTGGCTAAGCACAGACATTTGACTTCCGCGTTCAGCTGAACATAAGCTCAGATTGAGCTTGAAGCCAAACCCAAGTTTATCCTCTCTCCCTGCAGCTGAAATTGTTATTAAACCCTAACATTTTAATATCAATAATGGCAACTGATGTCAATGCTTACCTTGTGTGCTGTCACCGCGTCGTCTTTACTACTTCTCCAAATGTCATTTCCCAATGTTCCAAATCTTCTGGTAAGTTCGAAGAAACTGCGCACACAGGAACCCAGAGACTGTGGTGGTGAAGATGACAAATTGTAAGTGTTTCTGGACTTCTCTTTCAGCAAGCATTTATTGCCCACTGCTCAACTGCTTTACTTCAATGTATTTATGACAAAATAGTGCTACTTTCTGACAAATTGCTATTGCTTCCGTTCTCACCAAGGTGAAGGAACAGCAATGCAGCTAAAGGAGGAAGTCAAAAGAAACTGGGTTTCTCTATGATTTCCTCTCTCCCCTGGGGCAGCGTTCTGGTTGGCTACGCTGGATCCTGGTGACCCTGGTGACCATCTTGGGTCATTCAGAGTCTTTTTAAGTCCCTGCCCCAGGTTTTGGCACCCATTTTGCAAAGTGGCTAGTTTAGGGACAGCGTACTTGTCTGTCAGGATCAGCACTAGTGGCAGAGAGAGGTTCCAGAGGAGTAGGGAAAGCTTAGAACCTGCTTCTTTATCTTCAGAATGCTGCCCTTTGGGTTGGACCAGCCAGGCCAAATTCTGCTCTCCTTGACATGTGCTGTCTTCAGTTGGGCCTACTTGTCCCTTACTCTCCAATTGTTGTAAGTTCCTAGTCAGATGACCTTCCTCACCAGGCTGTTGTACTGTTTAGTAGTTTTGCAATACGTTGTTTCCTGCATCCCAGGCCTCTGCGTGTTTACTGCCGCCACACCACACTGCACCTACCCAACAGACTTCGGGAAGGCTGAAGAGTCAACTGTGCCATCAGACATTGTGAATGTCAGTATAGACCAGCATATGACTGATTTTGCAACCAGTTTTTAAAAAGTAGCTGTTCACATACATATTTATTAGTGAATTTGCTGTGTAGCCATGAACCCTGTCATAAGGGCCAGTTTACACCAAAATTTCTGCTTTACAAATTCCATTCTGCATGCGCATTTTTAATGTGTTTTTGCTCATTTTGGTATGTTTTTGATGTGTTCCAATGTGTTTTTTCTCTTTTTTTTCCTTTCAATAAATGTTTATTGAATAGTTTTGATTTTAGAAGATGCAAAGCAGCCACTATTATGTGCACAAGCAAAGATTTAACAATAAACAGTAACAGTCAAAAGCAGTCGTGCACAGAAAAAACATACCTGCAAATGGTGACAATGTAAATGACATGTCAAAAAAAAGAAAAACATCAAGCATATCGAGTTGATAAATCAGCGTAAGAAATGGATGAAGGACTATATACGCATTGCCTAACATTTGACAACTTCGAAAAAGATAATGATGTTTGAAATGCACAAAGTATATAGTCGAACCAAGAAACACATGGAACTTATTGTAAATCATCTTTGCGGAAGAGCCAGTGGAGTGAGAAAAGAAAGAGAGGGGGGGGGGGGTAGACAAGAAGAGGTTTGAAAGGAGAATGTCAGAAGCGTCTGAGCCTGGTTTATGAGGCCTCTAAAGTTATAGCGAAGTGAAACTATCTATTGGTATAGCAGGATGAGCATGTTGGATCCATGGAGTGAATGTTTTAAGGAATCTCTCATGGGTATCTGAAAGAATGCTAGAGTTTTTCATGAACCAGAAAAAAATCTAGGCGACAATGGACTTCTGTAAAGAATATGAACTGTTGTTTCCAGGCTTTTGCTATGGTTTGTTTAGCTGCCAATAATACGTATGTAGCCATCTTGAATTGGTGTTCTGAAAGGCTCCCTTTTTTTTTCTTCATCTCAGTTGAGGACATGTGAGTTCCGGTATGTTTTTGATCCATTTTGCCACGTTCTAGATTTGGCAGTGTCCCATACAGAAATAAATGTAACATGTTCTACTATTGTTGACGGCACTTGAACGCACTGCATTGCAATACTAGGGCCATTGCAATACAAGTTAAACACTGTCCACACATTTTTTATGAAGAATGAAAACGCAATGAACTGCATCTGGTGTGAACCAGCTCTAAAGCTAAATTTTTGTAAAAATAATATTTCAGTAAAGCTCTTTACCCGCAATGCGAGGGTTAACTGCTCATTAAATCTGGGGGTAGAGAAATAAGCTGCAATACTCACTTTAGTCCTTGATCCTGCAGACCCCCAGCATTCACCTCTTCTCTCTGCCACCTTGGGTTGTGGGCTGGCCCACACTGTCCTCATGTACAATGCAGTCATCAAAGTGTGACCATTGGCCTGAGTGCCAAAAAAAACGGGACCAGTCACATAGCATGGTGGAGACCTGTTACAGCTTAACAAGCATTTTACCCCTGCACTGCATCAGGGAGGCCCTACTGTAAGGGTATTTTTTTTCCAAAAATACCAGAGTTCAGCTTTAAAGTTTACACAATTCCGTCGACCTCATGTGCACAGGCATACAGCAAGACTTGAGGGCATATTTCAATGCCCAGGAGACACAGCTGCAGCATACGGCCAGCTATAGTAATGAATGACTGTACACATGTATATACGATGTACTTGCGTAAATTTGCATTCACGCTTGGGCTTAAATCTGCAAATGCAGCTTGTTTGCGTCCATGGATTTATGCCTATGGGCAGGATTAAAAGTATGACGTGCATGTAGCTTACAGCCATTCATCACTTAAGGCAGCTGCACTTGCAGGTGTGGAAATAAACCCTCAATTTATGTTGTATGGCTTCATGTGCTCATGTGCATGGGGCCTAAAGGTATTATTTAATGTGTTTTGGTGTCATGCCTCACAGTAAACCGCTTTATTAAGCAAATTCATTTTTTGAGAATCTGTTGCAACATTTCTTACCTGGATATTTGCCATTAATACCACTTCCCATTGCAGGAACAATAAGGCATTGCATTGCAATGAACAGTGCCCAGTCAGATGGCTGTTTGGATGCCTATCTGAAAGATATGATTGGCAGCCCTATGGCCAGTGTAAGGAGCACACACATTAGTCTTGAGGAACTGCTAAAACCAAGTCATTGGGATGTCAGTTGGATAATGGTCGCCTTATAGTGGTGGTCAGAATACTACCCTTACAGACTGCTAAAAAAATATTTGGTGTCCTGCAGCTGGCTCTGCCAAACACCATTGGCCCCGAAACTATGCAAGCACCATCAAATGAGAGGTCAATCAGCCACAGTTCAAGGAACCCCCAGCATCTGCTGGAGGTTCTCTAGGGTTCAAAGGCTCCCTGGTTGAGAATGGCTACATTAGAATATAATACTATATGTAACACACCCCCTAAAAAGCCACCAGTGAATTTGGTCCTGTTTTTACCATAGTGCACAGGGGTTTTGTGGGGGGGGTTTTATTGGGAACTATGAACTTGGATAGGGATAAGGGAGCATGGGATACCCAGATAAACTGTAAAACGGAACAACTTGGACTCCTCATCTTTGGGCTACGATACAGAAAAAGGAATGTCCTACAGGATCCTGTACGCCTTCCAGAGTTCAAGCTACACACAGTCACTATTTTCCAGCACTGGGGTGCACCAGGCCCTTCCTAGTGAGGGAGATGTAGACTCACACCACCGTAGGACTTTCTCCTAGCTTTCACCAGTGAGCTACTCCAGACTCAATTTGATCCCTGGACTTAAACGTGCAAATAGGCCTCCCCCCCCCCCCCTAGTTAAGCGTAGCTGGGACCTCGATGTCCTCATAAAGCTTCTCTAGCACCCCTACCCCGGGGCAGAGCCCCTGCACAGGGGTCTCCTTCAGCAGGACTGGACCCAGCAACACCGCACCCTGCTGTCCAGACGTCAGACTATTTATGGGCTCTATCACCACCTACTGGGTACACCTTCCCAGGAATTGAGTCCCATAAATATTCAGGCTGCATGCCCTGTTCCTCTGATTACAGGGGAGCCAACTAAATTTACCTAGCAGCCTACACTACGCTAAGAAGGTGCCACACAAACGTACTGAAAAATAGATTTTGGATTTACACACATTTTAATATTTACCCATGTAGCTATTGGAGACATCATCAAAAGTATCCATCAAAATCCACCGCTGTGTGGAGGCACAAGCATTAACCATTGCCATTTACATGACATTTAAAGGTAAATATCAAGGACTTGTATAAACAGTATTTTGTCTTTCTTCAGGCAGCTCTTATGATGATGATCATTTTCTTGTCCAAAATGAAATCCTGAAAGGTCTGATGTTCAATAAGATACCGTCAGGGAAAATAATAGAACGGAATACACCATACAGAATCCAGTATCTGTCTGTAAGATATATTACAATAATTTTATCTCCAGCTATAGAATGTTATGAAGCTCAATTTCCGCCACCTACGAACACACGAAGAAGCTGTGACCTTTTTCTAGAGAGAAAAATGCCTTGTTCCTCTGTATTAACCAGGTAATACCTCACCTGTATACAGACCATAGTCGGAGACAATCGAAGGGTGATTTATGGCTAAAATTCTACTTAAAGAGGAACTTTCCCCTCCAAAATTAATATTTTACCTTTGGTGCTCATTTTCTGCCATAATCATATACTTACAAGCCCAACAGCTCCAATATTGTACTCTTCTCTTACCCCGCTCTCTTCACAGGTCAACGTAACTCGACATTAAGATTTCCATTTCATTCTATGGGGCCCATTCACATCTGAGCAATGTGCTGTCTCTTTCTACCTCAAAGAAGTACAGGTGCTGCTTTAAGGCAGGATTGTGCATTTTGACCCCATAGACTTCAATGGTAGAGACTGAAAAACGTGTTGCATGTGCTTTTTGGTGTATTTCTGTGCCTAACAGCCAGTTTGGTCCTCCTATATATCTGGTTTAAACAAAAATACTTATGGCTTAAAAACGCTGGTAAAAAATGCTTCAAAAAGGCCTGAAAAAACCAACCCTCAAATGTGAACCAAGTATTATGGTGGCCATAAATGCTTTGATAAATGGTTGATTTCTTTCCTAACTGATCACTTCTGATCGAAATAGTTAATCTATAGTAGGCAACCCATGTGACCAAAGTGGAACACCAGGGCTTTCATTAGAAATCATGGGGGCTCATACAGCCTACCTGACAGGGAAGACCAGTCCTAGGTTGTTAATATGGTTCACATATATGTGTATACCAAACCTGCCAATAACCTCAGTATAGTATATATGTGCATATGTTAAAGCCAAAAGCAGAATCATTGCTGTAATGTATGTCTTTGATTGTTATATGACATTTATATATTCATTGTGTTAGCAGAAGCAGAAAAGGAAAATATGCCTTTAAGAGTTAGTTAAAGATGAGCCAATCACAGACAGCCTCATACTGTACAGAGCCTTAACCAATCCCATCCAGTTTCACATCTATGCCTGTGTAAAACTCCCTGCTAGGATTTTCTAGAGACACATGCTCACCAGACAGAAGAGGAAACAGACAGTTCCAATCAAAAAAGCTTTATGGAGGCAGAGAAGGCCAAATAGGTATTTAATGCACTTGTGTGTTCCTCTATTGTTTGGCAGTGCAGGTGGATCTGTGTGTTGAAACTGTTGTGTGTGTTTTACTTGTAGTTCCACCGAATCGAATTTACGAATCAAGTCACTGTAGAGTAATCATAATCGAATTTAACGAATTAATCTAACAACATAAGCTAACGAATCTAATGAATCTATCGACATAAGCTATTGAATCAACCCAATGTAATACGAATTAAACCATTGTAATATGAAAGAAACAAGCCATTGTAAGCAGTGTTATATGAAGAAGATTAAAGAAGTTAACTAAAGTATTCGGTGTGCTCTTTAAACCTTCTGCATCCATAGAGCGGCATTGGAGGAATTACAGAGTAAAGTCAGTCTAATCAAACAAAGAAACAACAATTGCATAATTTTTCTAATGCCACAGGGCACAAGGCACCAAAGGGTGCTGCGCCTGCCACAGTGGAACTATTACCCTCAGAGGTCAAGCAACAGCGCTCCTCAACTTGCACAGTAAAGAGTACACTAGAGAAACAGAGCGCCAGCATATACCGCCACGCGGAGACACCTCAGCGGAACAGTACAGGCCATAGCACGTGCGCATTAGTAAGACTGCAGCCGACTCTTAAAGTGGCATACCGGCAAGGGCAAGACAGTCAGAGAGAGCACCAAACCTCCTGCACCCCTAGAGAAAGAAAGAGATGCATGGGGGGAGGGCCAGAGTCCAGAGCTAGAGTGCCCGCACCGCTATCCATCAAGAGACCACGTGTTGTATCCAGAGAGTTCACGCAGAGCATCACAAGTCACCGCAGAGCATCGTATAGTCACCGCAGAGCATTGCAAGTCACCGCAGAGCATTGCAAAGTCACCGCAGAGCATCGCAAGTCACCGCATCAAGAAAAGAAAAGTCTCCTTTAAGACTGACGTTTGTTTCTGCAACCTTCAGATCACGGTATCCTGCTCTTCAATTAAGGTCAGAGCTTTCCTTTATTACTCACTTATGCACATAGGTTTCTGCAAGAGACATTTTTGTGCTCAAGAGAATACAGACTTTTAATAAAAGAGAGACATTTATAGTATATGATTCTGAAGTATTTAAAGTGAAAGTCATTTATTGCCTGTGTTTTGATGCTATTACATGTAAAGTGAAAGTCATTTATTCTTGCATTTGTTAGTATTGCATTTAAAGTGACAGGTCCTTATTTTTCATATTAATTGTTATAGCATTCAGAAATGGCTGAGCCTAGCATTGCCACCCCACTGTTAGCAGATGCAATGATAGATATGGTAGAAGGTGAAGAGCAAGAGAACCTGTCTGAATCTGAAAGGTGCAATGTAACGGTAGTCTCGCCCCAAACAAATATAGCTGAAACAGGTGAACTAAGAGGTTCATCACGGGACAGAAAACCGACCCAAAAGGTGCTAGAAAATTTGGAGCAAGAGGCAGCACTGAAAGAAAAAAAGTTTGGCCGAATGTATGAGAGGTGGAAAGTATACACCATAGACATTCGCAGAAAGCTAAAACAAGAAAGCATAAAGGAGAATTTGAGACGGTAGAAGATTCTGAGTCGGAGCCTATGACAGCATATGTCAACTTGCGGTCGTCCTTGACACCCTCCCAGGATATTGTAAGGAACATAGATACATGTACCGCAGTCACTAGGGATTTAGTGAAGCTTATGAGAGAACTATCATCTGCAGCAAATTATGATGAAGTCAAGGCCCGAAAGGGAATGAATGAGCTCTTCATGAAAGACTATGCTAGGTCCTTAGGAGGAACCACAATCTCAAGTATGACTTCCATCACTAGCAGAAGCGCCAGCCGCATAACAGAGTCCTCAAGTACATCAGCCAAAAGAAAGGAATTAGCTGAACAACTCGCTGCCAAAAGAGCAGAAGTTGAGATGGAATCTGCCATTGAGGCTCAGCGTCTACAGATAGCCGAAATAGAGGCTCAGCGCCATAAAATGGAAGCCGAAATGGAAGCTCAGCGACATAAAATGGAAGCTCAGAGCCATAAAATGGAAGCCGAACTGGAAGCTCAGCGCCATAAAATGGAAAGTCTGGAAAGGCAGAAGGAAGTTAAGATTATAGAAGCCAGACTCAGAGTGCACGAAGAGGATACGAATCAGGGTAGTCATAGATCCAAATCAGTGCTAAGTGGAGAAGCTGACTCCTACGTTCTTCCTTACACCCAGGAAAATGGAAGGAAATCTCCAGCATGTAGTGAAGAAATAAGTCATAGTCCTTTCATCCCTGCTCAGAGAGAAAAGAAGAGAGACTCACCTGATTCAGAACAAAGTGGAAAAAGAGAACCAGATAATTCAACTCCCATATGTCATGGCAGTGGTCACGAAAATGTTGCAACTGTTGACCTGGCGAAACCTCAGAGAAGCTTTCTCACTAGACTTCCTGTTCCAGAACCTACTATATTCTCTGGAGACGTACTGAAGTTTATAGAATGGAAGGCAAGTTTTGAAATGATAATTGAACATAATTGCTCCCGTCCAGTGGACAAGTTATTCTACCTCCAGCGGTATACTGGCAGAGAAGCAAAAAAGGTTCTTGAAGGTAACTTCTATAGGAAAGATGAAGAAGCCTACAAGCAAGCTTGGGAAAAATTAAATGCAAGATATGGTCATCCCTTCTTAGTACAAAGAGCTTTCATAGAGAAGTTTATAAACTGGCCTAAAATAGGTCCTAAAGAACACTTCAAGCTCCAAGAGTATGGCGACTTCCTGCAAGCATGCAGCAATGCTATCCCACATGTTCAAGGACTAGAAGTATTGAACGACTATCTAGAAAACCACAGGATGCTAGCCAAGCTACCAGAACAAGTGGCTTCTGGATGGAATCGCTATGTGACTAAACCGTTAGATCAAGGCAAAAACTTCCCAAGTTTCAAAGAGTTCTCTGAATTTGTCAATGAGGAAGCACGAATAGCGTGTAATCCAGTAACAGCATCTCATGTCTTAAAACCCTTAGAAGAAAGGCCTACAAGAGAGATAAGACGTGCAAGAGCAACTAGCTTTGCAACCAACACAGCTACTAAAGGTCCAGATGCCCATGAGAGCAAGTTCAACATCACTACTGGGATCAGTAAAGAGTCAGAACCGACAAGTCTTCTGACTACCTTCAAGTGTATGTTCTGTGAAGAGAATCACTCCATACATAAGTGCCAACAATTGAAGGAAAGGTCTCCAGATGAAAAGAAAAAGTTTGTGTTTGATAATCAGCTGTGTTTTGGATGTTTAAGAAAAGGCTATATTACTAAAGAATGCAAGAAAAGGGCCACTTGCAGCGTTTGTAAAGGACGCCATCCTACACCACTACATGAAGAACGTCCAAAGAAAGAGAAATCCTTAATGCCCAAGGACACTGAGGAAGAAAATAAAGCAACAGTATTCTCTTGCAGAGTGAGAGAAAGAGAAATCAATGGCACGTCAATGGTTGTACCAGTGTGTATTTCAAATCCTAAAAGGAAGAACAAGAAGGTATACACCTATGCACTACTGGATGCCCAGAGTGACGTCACCTTCATTGATCAAGAAATCTGCAAAAAATTACAAGTGGCCACAGAACCAGTGAAACTCAAACTCACCACAATGACAGGAAGAGACACATTGGTGAACAGTCAAAGAGTCAAAGGACTGAGAGTTAGAGGACTCCAATCAAACTGCATATTAGATCTACCTCCAGCTTATACAAAAGACGACATACCTCTGGATCGAGATCGCATACCTACCTGTGAAACAGCCAACAAATGAGAACATCTATCTGTCATATCTCAGGAAATGTCCCCGCTGAAGGAATTTGGTGTTGGACTGTTGATAGGCTACGACTGCCCCGAGGCGTTGGTGCCACGAAAGATAATCGCAGGAGGAAAGGGTGAACCCTACGCAGTCCAGACTGATCTAGGATGGGGTGTTGTTGGAGGAAAACGACAGATTGCAGATTCAGGACAGGTGACAGGATTGTGTCATAGAATATCTGTCCAAGAGTTACCAACTGTAAGTCCAGCGAAAGTACTCAAAATTCTAGAATCCGACTTTGCAGACGTAAGTTGTAATGAAAAGAGTGTCTCCTAAGAGGACATAAAGTTTGTACAAGTTCTAGAAGATAATATTCAGCAAAATCAACAAGGTTATCTTGAAATGCCCCTACCTTTTAGAGAACGACCTCATCTGCCAAATAACAGAGATCTTGCCCTGGCAAGATTGAAAAGCTTAAAGAAAAGGATGGGAAGAGATCCCAAACTGAAAGACGATTATTTGAAATTCATGAAAGAAATCCTCAAAGCAGGGCACGCAGAGAAAGTTGATGGTCAGCCTAAAAATGGAGAAGTGTGGTACATCCCACATCAAGGTGTCTATCACCCAAAGAAACCGGATAAGATCAGAGTAGTTTTTGATTCCTCAGCAAGGTACAATGATGTTGCATTGAACGATCATCTACTTAAGGGACCAGATCTTACAAACACTGTACCTGGAGTACTCTGTAGATTCAGAAAGTATCCCATAGCAGTCATGTGCGACATTGAAAAGATGTTCCACCAATTTCATGTGAAGGAAGAAGATAGAGACTTCCTGAGGTTCCTATGGTGGGAAGACGGAGATACAGATACAGAGCCAGCAGAATACAGGATGAAAGTACACTTGTTTGGAGCAGCATCATCCCCAGGTTGTGCTTATTATGGTATGAAGTATCTGGCCAATCAGAATGAAAAGGATTGTCCATCAGCAGCAAATTTTTTGAAGAAAAACTTTTATGTAGATGATGGTCTTATAAGCCTAGAATCCTCAGAATCGGCAATTCAGTTGGTGAGACAGAGCCAAGAGTTATGCGCAAAGGCAAACCTGCGTCTTCACAAATTCATCTCAAACGACAGAGGTACTAGAATCCATCAGTGACTCTGAACGTGCATCAACAATAAAGAATGTGGATCTTAACTATGATCCTCTTCCAGTTCAGAATGTACTCGGATTGGGATGGAATGTAGAAAACGACAATTTTTTCTTTGAAATATCCATGGAAGAGAAAGTTCCAACTAGACGTACCATTCTTTCCAGAATAGCCTCAATATATGATCCGATGGGATTCTTGGCACCAGTAATCCTCAGAGCAAAAGAAATACTGCAAGAATTATGCAGACAGAAGTTGGGATGGGACGAACCCATACCTGCAGGCTTGAGGCCAAGGTGGGAGAGTTGGATAAGAGACTTGCAAAATTTGAAAGAAATTCGGATACCCAGATGTTTTGTACCTCCTGATTTCGGAAAGTACAGGAAAATAGAACTTCATCACTTTTCAGATGCCAGTAGTCATGGTTATGGTCAGTGCTCCTACATCAGAGTAATAGGAGAAGAAAAGATACACTGTGCCCTAGTTATGGGAAAGGCCAGAGTCGCACCCAACAATATTCAGACAATACCAAGACTCGAACTAACGGCAGCCGTCGTTTCAGCATCAGTAAGTCAGTTTCTGAGAGAAGAATTGGAACTGAAAATAGATGAAGAGCATTTTTGTACAGACTCACAAGTTGCCCTAGGTTACATAAACAATGAAGCTCGAAGATTCCACACTTTTGTCGCTAACAGAGTTCAAAAAATTCGGAAAACAATGAATCCAGAACATTGGCACTATGTTGACACAAAGCAAAACCCGGCAGATCATGCTTCAAGAGGCCTAAATGTAACAGAATTGAAGAATTCAAACTGGTTCACCGGTCCAGAGTTCCTTTGGGAAAGGGAAATCATACCCAATGAAGGTTATACAGAACTGTCTATGGGTGATCCAGAAGTAAAGGTAGTTCAAACATTGAGCACTGCCGCCAAGTGTCAAGATGACATACTTGAACGACTAGCCAGATGTTCAAAGTGGAATACAGTCATAAACATAGTAGCTTGAATTAAACGCTTAACAAAAGGAATCAGAAAGAAAGAATCGTTGAATGTAGAGGAAAGAGTGAAAGCTGAAGAAACGGTTATAAGACTCATTCATCAAAGATTCTACAGTGAAGAATTGAAGAGACTTAGTCAAGAACCTAAGAGACTTCCAAACAACCACCCATTGTACAAGCTTAATCTTATTCTGCAGGATGGTATACTGAAGGTGGGAGGGAGGCTGGAAAATGCATCGCTACCTAACAGAGTTAAGCATCCAGCAATTCTACCCAAAAATTCTACCTTCACAAGATTGAATATCAATCACTACCACAACAAATCCTTGCATCAAGGAAGAAGCTTTACTCAAAGCTGTTTGAGAGAAGGTGGTTACTGGATATTGAAAGGAAGCAAAGTTATAGCGAAGTACATAAGTAAATGTGTAATCTGTAGAAAGACACGTAGACCTACAGAAGAACAAAGAATGGCTGATCTACCAGCTGATCGTGTAAACCCATCACCACCATTTCTTTATAGCGGAATGGATTGCTTCGGCCCATTTATCACCAAACAAAACCGCAAGGAGTACAAGAGATATGGTCTGATATTTACATGTCTAAGCTCCAGAGCAATTCACCTGGAAATGTTGCAAGATATGTCAACCGACGCCTTTATCAACGCCTTAAGATGTTTCATAGCCATTAGAGGTACTGTCAGAGAACTTAGATCTGACCAAGGATCTAATTTTGTTGGAGCAAAGAATGAATTGAACAAGGCTCTAAAAGAGATTGATAAAGAGAAAGTAACTGAGTACTTGTTAGAGAAACAGTGTGATTTTCACATGAATGCTCCACATGCAAGCCATACAGGCGGAATCTGGGAGAGGCAAATCAGAACTATATGTCAAGGTCCTACCTTTTCCCAGAGGTTGTTACTCCATGTGCTGGCATCCATCTTGGATTTCTGCTGAGCATGATGGGAATCTTTTATGCCTTCAGGTCTCTGAGGTCCATCCCCCAGAGGAGTGTGGCTGAGTACATATAAGCCTGGGATCTGCACATGCTCTTTGCACTTGTGTCTTGTGTCTTTGTCTTGCTACAGCTCTGTGTATACGCTCGTGACTCTTCTGGTATTCTGACTCGGCTTGTGACTAAGACCATTCTCTGTGTTTCCCTTTGATCTGACCTTCCGTTGCTGAACCCGGCCCGTGACCTGTGATTCTCTGTCTACTGTTCTGTACTGTTTTGTCCCGTTGTTGTTGACCCGGCTTGCCTGACTACGCTATTGTCATTCTCACCAGCTACACGCCATTGGCGGCGGCCATTACCGCAGCTGGGGTGTCTCGGGGGCCGCGACCTGGTTCCTGGCTGCGTCAAGTCCATCCCCACCATCAGGGGCCCTGGTGAAGGGCAGCCTGGGACTTAGACTCCGCGCCCTGAGGGACTTCGGTCTGTTGGTGGTGGTTGTCGTCAGCCAGTGCATTACCCTGCCACTAGGCCTACCTGTCCGTTCCACAGCCCTGCCCTGACACTATAAGAAACATACTAAGTTCAGTTTTGAAAAAGAACGCCGGAAGATTAGATGATGCTTCACTTAGGACACTATTCTATGAAGTAATGTCTATTGTTAACAGTCGTCCACTTACAGTCAACAACATCAACGACTCAACAAGCTTAGAACCTCTAACGCCCAACCATCTACTTCACCTTAAAGCTGATTACATACAGCCACCACCTGGCAACTTCACAAAAGAGGATTTATACGCAAGGAAAAGATGGTGAAGAGTTCAATATCTATCAGAGCAGTTTTGGAATAGATGGAGCAAGGAGTACTTAGCTCATCTCATACTAAGAAGTAAATGGCAAACGCCTAGAAGAAATGTTCATGTTGATGACATAGTGTTAGTAAAGGAAGACGACTTACCTAGAAGCCAATGGAAATTGGCCAAAGTCCTAGAAGCTCGAAAGGACAAAGAAGGACTAGTAGGAAGAGTTTTGTTACAAATGGGAGACTCAAAACTGGACAAAAAGGGAAAACGTCTCACAACTCCACTCAAGTTGGAACGTCCAATACAAAAGTTAGTTGTTCTGTTTGACAGTAACAAAGACTAGAGATGAGCGAATTATTCAAAAATTCAATTCGGCTGATTCGGCGAATTCGTGGAAAAAAATCGATTCGAGTCGTATATATTCGCTGCGAATTTAACTTATAAAAAGGTGTTTCTAGGCTTCAGAGAGCCTTTATATTAGTGCAGAACACTGTACCTTTAATTTAAATGCCCTTGGAGTCTGCTGGGGAAGAGAAATAATACTGTCAGTCAGTATGACATGCAGATGAGTGCCGTCGATCTTAGAATCACCGCACACTTCACTCATTTGGGCAGTCACGGGGCCAAAACCAGAGTGTGGAGCCACAGTGTGGCGGTGGAGGCAGCAGCAATGGGAGGCCATACAGCACCCTATGACAAAAATAGAACCCAGCAGCAGTGTGAGGAGACCTGAAAGTGGCACATGGCAGAGTGTGGCGATGGAGACAGCAGCAATGGGAGGCGGTACAGGGACCCATGACACACTGTGGACCTGGCAGCAGCATGAGGAGGCGGTACAGGGGCCCATGGCAGATTAGGGGCCTGGCAGCAGCAATGGGAGGCCCGTAATCTGCCAGCACCCTATGACAAAATGGAACCCAGCAGCAGTGTGAGGAGACCTGAAAGTGGCACATGGCAGAGTGTGGCGATGGAGACAGCAGCAATGGGAGGTCGTACAGGGACCCATGAGAGACTCTGGACCTGGCAGCAGCATGAGGAGGCGGTACAGGGGCCCATGGCAGATTAGGGGCCTGGCAGCAGCAATGGGATGCCCGTAATCTGCCAGCACCCTATGACAAAATGGAACCCACCAGCAGTGTGAGGAGACCTGAAAGTGGCACATGTTTGGGGCATGATTCATGGCGGATTTAGTCAGTTGTGTCAGGAACTGGTGGTTTGAAATCCAGACTAATCCACGCCTGATTCATTTTCACAAACGTGAGTCTCTCCACACTTTGGGTGGACAGTCGTGTCCTCCGCGGAGTTACAATACCTCCTGCCGCACTAAACACGCGCTCCGATGCCACGCTACTGGCCGGGCATGACAGCCTTTCAAGGGCAAATTCAGCTAGTTGGGGCCAAAGGTCAAATTTCGTTGCCCAGTAGTCAAGGGGATTGTCTACCTCGGTTGGCAGGGTGCTGTCCAAGTAGGCCCAAGCCTGTTGTTTGAGGTCCTGCTCCAGGTCCACCTGATGCTGCTGCTGCTGCGGCTGGTTAATAGTTTCCTCACTGCGCTGGTGAAGAAAGCTACTCATCATCGACTGCAGACTGAGGCAGCCGCTGCTGGTGGAGCTGCCACTGCTCCTACCACCCCACCCCTCCCCTGCTGCCATGGCAGCGGAACGCGAGCGCACAGGGCCCACAGTGTCTGAGGATGGACGTTGGCGCAGAAAGGCAGAGACCAACTGACTACATAGGTGGTTTTTATAGTACGTTATTTTGGCCTCCCTCTCAGCAGGTGAGAAAAAGGCCACCATTTTTGAACGGTAGCGAGGGTCCAACAAGGTGGACAGCCAAAAGTCATCCCTCTGTCTGATGGTTATTATTCGGCTGTCGCTACGCAAGCAACCGAGCATGCTATGGGCCATTTGTGCCAAGGAATGCAAGGGACTCCCTGCCTCCATCTCCACAGCATACTGCCACGGTGCGTCTGGGTCCTCTGTCTCCTCCTCCTCCTCCTCTACCAGATGCTCCTGCTCCTCCACTCCTGTCCGCTGAGTGGAAAAACCACCCATTTCACTCAATAATTCCTGAGCACCAATGTCCTCCTCTACCTCCTCCTCTTCTTCCTGTCCTGCCCCCACAGGGGTCATGTGGCGTTGAGAACTGTGCGCCACGTCTACCGCACCCTGACCAGCCATTGTTAACAGCATTTGTTCCAGGACGTGCAACAGAGGAATGACGTCGTTCATCCCATAGTCCTGCCGACTCACGAATAGCGTGGCCTCCTCAAAGGGCCTGAGCAAGCGGCAGTTGTCACGCATGAGCTGCCAATGGCTGACATCTAAGTTACACAGGGGGGTACCTTTATCCGCTTGTAACATCAGGAAAATCGGTGATGGCCTTTCGCTGTTCGTAAAGGCAGTCTAACATATGTAGGGTTGAATTCCACCTTGTTGCAACGTCACAGCATGAGGAGTCGGTACGGGGGCCCATGGCAGATTACGGGCCTGGCAGCAGCAATGGGAGGCCCGTAATCTGCCAGCACTCTATGACAAAATGGAACCCAGCAGCAGTGTGAGGAGACCTAAAAGTGGCACATTGCAGAGTGTGGCGATGGAGACAGCAGCAATGGGAGGCCGTACAGGGACCCATGAGACACTGTGGACCTGGCAGCAGCATGAGGAGGCGGTACAGGGGCCCATGGCAGATTAGGGGCCTGGCAGCAGCAATGGGAGGCCCGTAATCTGCCAGCACTCTATGACAAAATGGAACCCAGCAGCAGTGTGAGGAGACCTAAAAGTGGCACATTGCAGAGTGTGGCGATGGAGACAGCAGCAATGGGAGGCCGTACAGGGACCCATGAGACACTGTGGACCTGGCAGCAGCATGAGGAGGCGGTACAGGGGCCCATGGCAGATTAGGGGCCTTGCAGCAGCAATGGGAGGCCCGTAATCTGCCAGCACCCTATGACAAAATGGACAGCACCAGCAGTGTGAGGAGACCTGAAAGTGGCACATGGCAGAGTGTGGCGATGGAGACAGCAGCAATGGGAGGCCGTACAGGGACCCATGAGACACTCTGGACCTGGCAGCAGCATGAGGAGGCGGTACAGGGGCCCATGGCAGATTAGGGGCCTGGCAGCAGCAATGGGAGGCCCGTAATCTGCCAGCACTCTATGACAAAATGGAACCCAGCAGCAGTGTGAGGAGACCTGAAAGTGGCACATGGCAGAGTGTGGCGATGGAGACAGCAGCAATGGGAGGCCGTACAGGGACCCATGAGACACTGTGGACCTGGCAGCAGCATGAGGAGGCGGTACGGGGGCCCATGGCAGATTACAGGCCTGGCAGCAGCAATGGGAGGCCCGTAATCTGCCAGCACCCTATGACAAAATGGACAGCACCAGCAGTGTGAGGAGACCTGAAAGTGGCACATGGCAGAGTGTGGCGATGGAGACAGCAGCAATGGGAGGCCGTACAGGGACCCATGAGACACTCTGGACCTGGCAGCAGCATGAGGAGGCGGTACAGGGGCCCATGGCAGATTAGGGGCCTGGCAGCAGCAATGGGAGACGCCCGTAATCTGCCAGCACTCTATGACAAAATGGAACCCAGCAGCAGAGTGAGGAGACCTGAAAGTGGCACATGGCAGAGTGTGGCGATGGAGATAGCAGCAATGGGAGGCCGTACAGGGACCCATGAGACACTGTGGACCTGGCAGCAGCATGAGGAGGCGGTACGGGGGCCCATGGCAGATTACAGGCCTGGCAGCAGCAATGGGAGGCCCGTAATCTGCCAGCACCCTATGACAAAATGGACAGCACCAGCAGTGTGAGGAGACCTGAAAGTGGCACATGGCAGAGTGTGGCGATGGAGACAGCAGCAATGGGAGGCCGTACAGGGACCCATGAGACACTCTGGACCTGGCAGCAGCATGAGGAGGCGGTACGGGGGCCCATGGCAGATTAGGGGCCTGGCAGCAGCAATGGGAGGCCCGTAATCTGCCAGCATCCTATGACAAAATGGACAGCACCAGCAGTGTGAGGAGACCTGAAAGTGGCACATGGCAGAGTGTGGCGATGGAGACAGCAGCAATGGGAGGCGGTACAGGGACCCATGAGACACTGTGGACCTGGCAGCAGCATGAGGAGGCGGTACGGGGGCCCATGGCAGATTACAGGCCTGGCAGCAGCAATGGGAGGCCCGTAATCTGCCAGCACCCTATGACAAAATGGACAGCACCAGCAGTGTGAGGAGACCTGAAAGTGGCACATGGCAGAGTGTGGCGATGGAGACAGCAGCAATGGGAGGCTGTACAGGAACCCATGAGACACTCTGGACCTGGCAGCAGCATGAGGAGGCGGTACAGGGGCCCATGGCAGATTAGGGGCCTGGCAGCAGCAATGGGAGGCCCGTAATCTGCCAGCACTCTATGACAAAATGGAACCCAGCAGCAGTGTGAGGAGACCTGAAAGTGGCACATGGCAGAGTGTGGCGATGGAGACAGCAGCAATGGGAGGCCGTACAGGGACCCATGAGACACTGTGGACCTGGCAGCAGCATGAGGAGGCGGTATGGGGGCCCATGGCAGATTACAGGCCTGGCAGCAGCAAAGGGAGGCCCGTAATCTGCCAGCACCCTATGACAAAATGGACAGCACCAGCAGTGTGAGGAGACCTGAAAGTGGCACATGGCAGAGTGTGGCAATGGAGACAGCAGCAATGGGAGGCCGTACAGGGACCCATGAGACACTCTGGACCTGGCAGCAGCATGAGGAGGCGGTACAGGGGCCCATGGCAGATTAGGGGCCTGGCAGCAGCAATGGGAGACGCCCGTAATCTGCCAGCACTCTATGACAAAATGGAACCCAGCAGCAGAGTGAGGAGACCTGAAAGTGGCACATGGCAGAGTGTGGCGATGGAGACAGCAGCAATGGGAGGCCGTACAGGGACCCATGAGACACTGTGGACCTGGCAGCAGCATGAGGAGGCGGTACGGGGGCCCATGGCAGATTACAGGCCTGGCAGCAGCAATGGGAGGCCCGTAATCTGCCAGCACCCTATGACAAAATGAACAGCACCAGCAGTGTGAGGAGACCTGAAAGTGGCACATGGCAGAGTGTGGCGATGGAGACAGCAGCAATGGGAGGCCGTACAGGGACCCATGAGACACTCTGGACCTGGCAGCAGCATGAGGAGGCGGTACAGGGGCCCATGGCAGATTAGGAGCCTGGCAGCAGCAATGGGAGGCCCGTAATCTGCCAGCACTCTATGACAAAATGGAACCCAGCAGCAGTGTAAGGAGACCTGAAAGTGGCACATGGCAGAGTGTGGCGATGGAGACAGCAGCAATGGGAGGCCGTACAGGGACCCATGAGACACTGTGGACCTGGCAGCAGCATGAGGAGGCGGTACGGGGGCCCATGGCAGATTACAGGCCTGGCAGCAGCAAAGGGAGGCCCGTAATCTGCCAGCACCCTATGACAAAATGGACAGCACCAGCAGTGTGAGGAGACCTGAAAGTGGCACATGGCAGAGTGTGGCAATGGAGACAGCAGCAATGGGAGGCCGTACAGGGACCCATGAGACACTCTGGACCTGGCAGCAGCATGAGGAGGCGGTACAGGGGCCCATGGCAGATTAGGGGCCTGGCAGCAGCAATGGGAGACGCCCGTAATCTGCCAGCACTCTATGACAAAATGGAACCCAGCAGCAGAGTGAGGAGACCTGAAAGTGGCACATGGCAGAGTGTGGCGATGGAGACAGCAGCAATGGGAGGCCGTACAGGGACCCATGAGACACTGTGGACCTGGCAGCAGCATGAGGAGGCGGTAAAGGGGCCCATGGCAGATTACGGGCCTGGCAGCAGCAATGGGAGGCCCGTAATCTGCCAGCACTCTATGACAAAATGGAACCCAGCAGCAGTGTGAGGAGACCTGAAAGTGGCACATGGCAGAGTGTGGCGATGGAGACAGCAGCAATGGGAGGCCGTACAGGGACCCATGAGACACTCTGGACCTGGCAGCAGCATGAGGAGGCGGTACAGGGGCCCATGGCAGATTAGGGGCCTGGCAGCAGCAATGGGAGGCCCGTAATCTGCCAGCACTCTATGACAAAATGGAACCCAGCAGCAGTGTGAGGAGACCTGAAAGTGGCACATGGCAGAGTGTGGCGATGGAGACAGCAGCAATGGGAGGCCGTACAGGGACCCATGAGACACTGTGGACCTGGCAGCAGCATGAGGAGGCGGTACAGGGGCCCATGGCAGATTAGGGGCCTGGCAGCAGCAATGGGAGGCCCGTAATCTGCCAGCACTCTATGACAAAATGGAACCCAGCAGCAGTGTGAGGAGACCTGAAAGTGGCACATGGCAGAGTGTGGCGATGGAGACAGCAGCAATGGGAGGCCGTACAGGGACCCATGAGACACTCTGGACCTGGCAGCAGCATGAGGAGGCGGTACAGGGGCCCATGGCAGATTAGAGGCCTGGCAGCAGCAATGGGAGGCCCGTAATCTGCCAGCACCCTATGACAAAATGGACAGCACCAGCAGTGTGAGGAGACCTGAAAGTGGCACATGGCAGAGTGTGGCGATGGAGACAGCAGCAATGGGAGGCCGTACACGGACCCATGAGACACTCTGGACCTGGCAGCAGCATGAGGAGGCGGTACAGGGGCCCATGGCAGATTACAGGCCTGGCAGCAGCAATGGGAGGCCCGTAATCTGCCAGCACCCTATGACAAAATGGAACCCAGCAGCAGTGTGAGGAGACCTGAAAGTGGCACATGGCAGAGTGTGGCGATGGAGACAGCAGCAATGGGAGGCCGTACAGGGACCCATGAGACACTCTGGACCTGGCAGCAGCATGAGGAGGCGGTACAGGGGCCCATGGCAGATTACAGGCCTGGCAGCAGCAATGGGAGGCCCGTAATCTGCCAGCACCCTATGACAAAATGGAACCCACCAGCAGTGTGAGGAGACCTGAAAGTGGCACATGGCAGGGGCATGATTCAAGTCGGATTTAGTCAGTTGTGTCAGGAACTGGTGGTTTGAAATCCAGACTAATCCACGCCTGATTCATTTTCACAAACGTGAGTCTCTCCACACTTTGGGTGGACAGTCGTGTCCTCCGCAGAGTTACAATACCTCCTGCCGCACTAAACACGCGCTCCGATGCCACGCTACTGGCCGGGCATGACAGCCTTTCAAGGGCAAATTCAGCTAGTTGGGGCCAAAGGTCAAGTTTCGTTGCCCAGTAGTCAAGGGGATTGTCTACCTCGGTTGGCAGGGTGCTGTCCAAGTAGGCCCAAGTCTGTTGTTTGAGGTCCTGCTCCAGGTCCACCTGATGCTGCTGCTGCTGCGGCTGGTTAGTAGTTTCCTCACTGCGCTGGTGAAGAAAGCTACTCATCATCGACTGCAGACTGAGGCAGCCGCTGCTGGTGGAGCTGCCACTGCTCCTACCACCCCACCCCTCTCCTGCTGCCATGGCAGCGGAACGCGAACGCACAGGGCCCACAGTGTCTGAGGATGGACGTTGGCGCAGAAAGGCAGAGACCAACTGACTACATAGGTGGTTTTTATAGTACGTTATTTTGGCCTCCCTCTCAGCAGGTGTGAAAAAGGCCACCATTTTGGAACGGTAGCGAGGGTCCAACAAGGTGGACAGCCAAAAGTCATCCCTCTGTCTGATGGTTATTATTCGGCTGTCGCTACCCAAGCAACCGAGCATGCTATGGGCCATTTGTGCCAAGGAATGCGAGGGACTCCCTGCCTCCATCTCCACAGCATACTGCCACGGTGCGTCTGGGTCCTCTGTCTCCTCCTCCTCCTCCTCTACCAGATGCTCCTGCTCCTCCACTCCTGTCCGCTGAGTGGAAAAACCACCCATTTCACTCAATAATTCCTGAGCACCAATGTCCTCCTCTACCTCCTCCTCTTCTTCCTGTCCTGCCCCCACAGGGGTCATGTGGCGTTGAGATCTGTGCGCCACGTCTACCGCACCCTGACCAGCCATTGTTAACAGCATTTGTTCCAGGACGTGCAACAGAGGAATGACGTCGTTCATCCCATAGTCCTGCCGACTCACGAATAGCGTGGCCTCCTCAAAGGGCCTGAGCAAGCGGCAGTTGTCACGCATGAGCTGCCAATGGCTGACATCGAAGTTACACAGGGGAGTACCTTTTTCCGCTTGTAACATCAGGAAATCGGTGATGGCCTTTCGCTGTTCGTAAAGGCGGTCTAACATGTGTAGGGTTGAATTCCACCTTGTTGCAACGTCGCAGATCAGGCGATGCTGTGGAATTCCGTTCTGCCGCTGCAGCTCAAGGAGGGTGTGCTTTGCGGTGTAGGAATGGCTGAAATGCATGCAAAGTTTACGTGACATTTTAAGGATGTCTTGCAGTGGGATGGTGGATTTTAGGAACCGCTTGACAACCAGATTGAACACGTGAGCCATGCATGGCGCATGGCACAACCTTCCTTGACGCAGAGCAGACACCATGTTCTTTCCGTTGTCGGTCAACATGGTTCCGATTTTCAGTTTGCGAGGAGACAGCCATCTGTCGATTTCTCTGTTCATTACACTCAGAAGTTCCTCCCCTGTGTGACTACGTTCGCCAAGGCATACCAGGTGCAGCACAGCGTGACACCGTTGCGCCCTGCACATGTGATATGCCGGTCGGGTAATGGGACTTGGCACGGGGGTGGCGGCTGAGGACACGGCGGAAGAAGAGGTGGTAGAGGCGGACATCTTTGCTGGACCAAGGACGTGCAAACGTGGAGGCAAAAGCGTCGTGACCTGTCTAAGTTGCTGGTGCGGCTGTGCCGGCACCACGTTCACCCAGTGGGCCGTAAATGACATGTACTGTCCCTGACCGTAGTTACAGCTACACACGTCGGCGCTGCCGTGCACTTTGGCAGAGACCGACATGCTCAAAGACTGGCCCACCATCTCTTCTACATGTGAATGCAGGGCTGGCACTGCCTTTTTGGCGAAGAAATGCCGGCTTGGCACTCTCCACCGCGGCGCGGCACAAGCCATCATTTCTCGGAAAGGTGCTGAGTCCACCACTTGGAAAGGGAGGGACTACAGCACCAGCAACTTGGACAGGAGGACGTTCAGCTTTTGCACCGTCGGGTGCGTGCTCGCAAACTGTTGTCTCTTGGAAACGGATTCCAAGAAAGACTGCTGACGGAATCCGTGAAGAGGAGTAGCAGGAGAAGGAGCATCTGAATGAGCGGAAGATGCCAACGAGCGACAACTCCCCTCAGCAGAGGTGTTGGAGCCTTGACTGGCTGATAGAGGGCGATTGACGTCGGGTGACGGAGCAAGTAACGGAGCGGGTGATGGAGCGGGGGCTGGGGCAGGCAGAACCGCCATATCTTTATCACGGTTTTCCCAGGCCACCAAATGGCGACGCTGCATATGCTGACACAACGCTGTAGTCCCAACATGGGCCCCCTGGCCACGCTGGACTTTCTGGCCACATAGTCGACATACGGCTACGTTTACTTCCTCGGGCGGCTTGAGGAAAAATTGCCACACCGCCGAGTAGGAAACTTTGCCCCCGCTACTCCTCACTGGCTGACTGCTACTTCCTCCGTGCACACCGGCACCACTACTGGCCGTGGTGGTAGGCTGCAGTGGAGCTGGTGCTCTACTCCGTGGCCGTTTGCCTCCACTGACACTGCTGCGACCCTGCTGCCTCCTGGGCAACCCACCGACTGTTTTGCTCGCTGCCAAGCTGGCACCCTCTTCTCCTGATGATGCGGAAGAAATTGCCTGATGACGACGAGGCTGCCAAGTGCGATCAGCCTCCTCATCATCAATTAGGGTCTCCGCCTCACTACTAGCCCCCTCGGCTGCGTGTGGGTCAGCAGACAGACCTGTCTCTAGACCGGCTACCGAGCCACTCTCCTCGCTAGTACTTCTTCGCCTGGCTGCTGAAGAGGCGGATGTCTCCCCCCGTTCCTGACCGCCCTCTGTTAGCTCTTCCTCACTGTACAGTGGGGCTGAGCCCACAGCATGCGATACTTCGCTTGGTGAGGGAACAGCAAAGGACAGGGGCAGGTAGAGGACACGTGATTTCAGTGGGCTTGCTCCCGGGCCATGCCAACTAACGGTTGTGTCTGACGTACACACCGACCGTTGGCTGTAGGTGTCAGAGGTGACCTGGGAAGAGGAAGACGACCAAGCCAACCAATTGATGACGGCAGGGTTGTCGGTGGAGACACGACCGCTGGATGACACCGGGAGCACTGGCCTCTGGCTGCGACTAGTGCTGCCTCGACCCCTTCCTCTGCTGCCACGTCTGCTCGCTCCTAAAACATTGCCTCCTCTGCCACTCCTCTGCGTGTTGTCTGACATACTCTTTAATTCAACGATTCTGTGTCCCTGAGTAACAATTCTGTGTCCCTCAGTAACAATTCTGTGTCCCTCAGTAACAATTCTGTGTCCCTCAGTAACAATTCTGTGTCTGTCCCTGAGTAACAATTCTGTGTCCCTGAGTAACAATTCTGTGTCTTTCCCTGAGTAACAATTCTGTGTCCCTCAGTAACAATTCTGTGTCCCTCAGTAACAATTCTGTGTCCCTCAGTAACAATTCTGTGTCCCTCAGTAACAATTCTGTGTCTGTCCCTGAGTAACAATTCTGTGTCCCTGAGTAACAATTCTGTGTCCCTGAGTAACAATTCTGTGTCTGTCCCTGAGTAACAATTCTGTGTCTGTCCCTGAGTAACAATTCTGTGTCCCTGAGTAACAATTCTGTGTCCCTCAGTAACAATTCTGTGTCCCTGAGTAACAATTGTGTCCCTGAGTAACAATTCTGTGTCCCTCAGTAACAATTCTGTGTCTGTCCCTGAGTAACAATTCTGTGTCCCTCAGTAACAATTCTGTGTCCCTCAGTAACAATTCTGTGTCCCTCAGAATTGTTACTCAGGGACAGACACATAATTGTTACTGAGGGACACAGAATTGTTACTGAGGGACACAGAATTGTTACTGAGGGACACAGAATTGTTACTGAGGGACACAGAATTGTTACTCAGGGACAGACACATAATTGTTACTGTGTCCCTCAGTAACAATTCTGTGTCCCTCAGTAACAATTCTGTGTCTGTCCCTGAGTAACAATTCTGTGTCCCTGAGTAACAATTCTGTGTCTGTCCCTGAGTAACAATTCTGTGTCTGTCCCTGAGTAACAATTCTGTGTCTGTCCCTGAGTAACAATTCTGTGTCCCTCAGTAACAATTCTGTGTCTGTCCCTGAGTAACAATTCTGTGTCTGTTCCTGAGTAACAATTCTGTGTCCTTCAGTAACAATTCTGTGTCTGTCCCTGAGTAACAATTCTGTGTCTGTCCCTGAGTAACAATTCTGTGTCTGTCCCTGAGTAACAATTCTGTGTCTGTCCCTGAGTAACAATTCTGTGTCCCTGAGTAACAATTCTGTGTCCCTGAGTAACAATTCTGTGTCCCTCAGAATTGTTACTGAGGGACACAGAATTGTTACTGAGGGACACAGAATTGTTACTCAGGGACAGACACAGAATTGTTACTGAGGGACACAGAATTGTTACTGTGTCTGTCCCTGAGTAACGGTTCTGTGGCCCTAACTTTGTCCTTCAATACAGACAGGTCTGCCTCTCTTGAATGACTGGAGGCAAATGGAGAATTCTAAAATGGCTGCAATTTATAGCTCGACCATTACACAGTGCTGGCTGGCTGGCTGCTGATTGGCTAATGCGATCACATGTCATGAATGAATGCATTATGGGTCAGCGCGCCTTGTCTGCGCGCCTTCCCAGAGATCCCCGCTCCGTCGCCACACATGTCGCCGCCATTTTAGGAAAAATTTCGATTCGCGCATCCGAAGTCTGCTAATTTTCGGATTCGAAATTTTCCTAATATTCGAAACGAATTCCACTTCGCCAAGTTCGATTCGCTCATCTCTAACAAAGACACTTGAGAGTTGAGAAACTGATGGAAAATTCCTCAAATTCATGTTCAAATCCTATTACTGAGAACATAGAATTATAGGTAATTTTGGTGGGAGTGTAGCTGGCCAGCTAAGACCAGTCCTAGGTTGCTAATATGGTTCACATATATGTGTATACCAAACCTGCCAATAACCTCAGTACAGTATATATGTGCATATGTTAAAGCCAAAAGCAGAATCATTGCTGTAATTTATGTCTTTGATTGTTATATGACATTTATATATTCATTGTGTTAGCAGAAAAGGAAAATATGCCTTTAAGAGTTAGTTAAAGATGAGCCAATCACAGACAGCCTCATACTGTACAGAGCCTTAACCAATCCCAGCCAGTTTCACATCTATGCCTGTGTAAAACTCCCTGCTAGGATTTTCCGCCGTTCTCTCCTTCTTTCGTTCTCTCCTTCTTTCGTTCTCTCCTTCTTTCGTTCTCTTTCCCTTTTTGCAACCTTCCCTGGCGTTGCACCACCAGGCTCCGAGGAAAGGGTTCCTGGGCTTGGGGCTGCTCAGTATAAAATGCCCGGGGCCTATGCTTTGTCCCAGTCCGGGCCTGCCTGCATCCCTCCATAACCCCACACACTACATCCCCCATTGCTCCTCATTCCATATCTCTTATTACCCCACACTTTGCATCCCTCATTACCCTATACTCTGCGCCCCCTGCATCTCTATTAAACTTGTGCACCCCTATTAAACTTCATTCTGTACCCCCTGAATCCCCCATTACACCTCACTCTGCACCCCCTGCAAACCCCAAATGCACAGTGCCCCCTGCAGTTTCTGTTTAGCTTTTCTGTCTTTGGGATTTAGAGTGAAGCTTTTTCTAGTTGGGGTGTGCCTGCTGGCCCTCAGGGCCTCTTCAGTAATGTTACTGCACCCTCTGCACGGCTTACAGCAGATCATCCAAAGTTTCCTTCACCTGGCCATGCCCCCTCCCTGCCAGGCACTGGCAATTCTGGGTGCTGTAGTAAGGGATGAGGAGGGGGGACCTGGAATTAAGAAGTTGGACTGTTTGCATGGCCTCCCTGCTGACCTAATGGGGTCCAGGCCTCATACAGGAGGGCTGCCTGTACTCTAATAATGGCTTAGCTTATAATCGTAAATTATCAAACGCATCTCTGTTTCCACCATGGGATGCCATAATCTGATCGATTAAAATCCAATCATATTCATAAACAAAGTATCTTAGTGTTGCCAATCTATTCAAAACTAATAATAATATTCCGTCCTGGCCAATTGTCTCTGTGTGATCAAAACTGAGTCTAAATCAATCAGAAGGGAAGTTATGGCCATTTGATCGTTTGCGGATTTGATCATTTTGATCACACCACGCATTGATCGGCTAAAAAAATGGAGCATGTATAGCCATCATAAGTTTCAAAGTAAACGTGTACTTTAAAGTGTAGCCAGGTACTGGACTACCATAGTGTAGACAGACTTTGCTTCAAAATGTATCTGTCTTGCTGTCCCTTTTCGCTGACATTATTATGCAGTTTCTCCATTCTCCTCCGGCCAGCATGGGGAGAGACAGTTACTCCAAGTTTATAGACTTTACTACAGAATACCTGGGAGTCTGGGAGATGTAGTGTGAGGCATCGGCCATGTTAGTGAAAAACTGTCATTCTAAACTACAAATACTTATGGCCTGTGTATGGCAGAATGAGCCAAGGGGGCTTTTTAGCCTTTGCCCAGGAAAAACCCACTCCCTCTGAAGCCACAAGAATCTGAGCAGACCAGGCCAGCTGGAGCAAGCCGCTCAAGAGGGCTTGGGAGTAGGCCTGAAGTCGCTGGGGTCAGATTCGCTACCTGTATGGTTCACTGACTGAGGTTGCTGCCGAGAGATCAATGCATTCACCGGACTCATCACCTTGTTCCTAGCCAAAAGACTGGCATATCCTTTGGACTGACTTAACTATTGGTACCAGCTTAAGAGGGGGGTCCACCTTCTACCACAAGATTCTACATCCTCACAATGAGTTAGTAAGTGGGCCCCCAGTCCACCTGTAATCCTTTACACCAGGCTGCAGAGGGCAGACTACCGTTAGCTCTTCCCTTATACTCAGATTTCTATCTTTTGACTTCACTTTACTGTAATCTCTGGGTGCAGTTATATTACAGCTACCATGCAGCACCTGACGAGTGTTACGCGTCGCATCATTAAAACTGCATCTTGCATCTTTGCTGTCTGCCAGATATAAGGACTGCTTCTAGTGAACCAATGGTCATATAAGGCCCCAATGCTAGCCAGCATAAGCTCCATCTTAGAGCTTGCTAAGTCCTAGTCCCCTACTTTTATTTGATTTTTTTTTGTTGTTTATGCTGTTTAGTGCAAACTTTGTACTCTAAACCAGTCTAGGCCTAGCACAGCCACCATTAGGACACATGGGCAATATAGTCCTGACACTACTAAATAAGATTCATGCATTGCCTGCTTGGTACTCTGGGTGGTATTGGTACTGTTTATGCTGATTTAGGGCTAGTATGCCATATATGCCCACCCACTTTATCCTGATTGGTATGGTAGATTGGTGCATTAGTCCAAAAGTTTATGAAAACCAATGTCCCTTAAAACAAAAATTATGTCCAAAAATTGTCCAAAAGGTGATATACTCTTCAAAGTCTTGTAAAAACTTGGTTTACCTCAAATAAAACAGAAAAAAAAAAAAAAACCACATAGTGCATTATCCTTAGTATATCTACATCATATAACTCATCCAGTGATACTTCACCAAAGTGAAACAAAAAAGTGTAAACAGCAAACGTGTGCCAATACACTATATATAGTGAAAAGCCGTGTAGGTGAATCCCTCTTTAAAGTGCTTAGAACACACACATAAATCACGTCTACTGCAGTAAGGAGTGAATACCCTTACCAATATGTACAGTTGCAAGAAAAAGTATGTGAACCCCTTGGGATTATGTGGAGTTTTGCATGAGTTGGGCATAAAATGTGCTCTGAACGTCATCTGAGTCACAACAATAGAAGAACACAGTCTGCTGAACATAATACTACACAAACATTAGATGTTGCCATGGTTTAATTGCACATAACATGTAAACATTCACAGTGCAGGGAGGAAAAAGTATGTGAACCTTTGGACTTAATAACTGGTTGACCCTCCTTTGGCAGCAATAACCTCAACCAAACGTTTCCTGTAGTTGCAGATCAGACCCGCACAACGATCTAGAGTAATTTTGGACCACTCCTCTTCACAAAACTGTTTCAGTGTAGCAATAGTCTTGGGATGTCTGGTTTGAATTTCTCGCTTAAGGTCATGCCACAGCATTTCAATCGGGTTGAGGTCAGGACTCTGACTGGGCCACTCCAGAAGGCATATTCTGTGCCGTTGCAGCCATTGTTTTGTTGAATTACTTGTATGCTTTGGGTCATTGTCCGGTTGCATCACCCATCCTCTGCGGAGCTTCAGTTGGCGGACAGATGGTCGTACGTTTTCCTGCAAAAGTCTTGATAAACTCTGGAATTCATTTTCCCATCAATGACAACAATCCGTCCAGGCCCTGAGGCAGCAAAGCAGCCCCAAACCATGATGCTCCCTCCGCCATGTTTTACAGTGGGGATGAGGTTTTGATGTTGGTGTGCTGTGCCTTTTTTTCTCCACACAGTGTTGTGTGTTCTTCCCAAACAACTCAATCTTGGTTTCATCTGTCCACAGTATATTTTGCCAGTAGTGCTGTGGAACATCCAGGCGCTCTTTTGCAAACTTCAAACGTGCTGCAATATTCTTTTTGGACAGCAATGGCTTCCTCCGTGGTGTCCTCCCATGTACTCCATTCTTGTTTAATGTTTTCCTTATTGTAGATGTGTCAACAAAAATGTTAGCATGTGCCAGAGATTTCTGTAGGTCTTTAGCTGACACTCTGGGATTCTTCTTTACCTCATGCAGCATTCTGAGCTGTGCTCTTGCAGTCATTTTTACAGGACGACCACGCCTAGGGAGAGTAGCAACAGTGCTAAACTCTCTCCATTTGTAGACAATCTGTCTTAGCGTGGACACATGAACATCAAGGCTTTTGGAGATACTTTTGTAACCCTTTCCAGCTTCATGCAAGTCAACAATTCTTGATCGTAGGTCTTCTGAGAGCTCTTTTCTGTGAGGCATGGTTCACATCAGACAGTGGTTCTTGAAACCAGTAAAGCCAAAACAGGTGTGTGTGTTTTTTAAAGGCAGGACAGCTGTCAGCAACACATCCAATATCATCACACTGATTGGAGTCAAGGTTGGCTCACTCCTGGCTCCAATTAGCTCTGGGAGAAGTCATTAAGCTAGGGCCTCACATACTTTTTCCTCCCTGCACTGTGAATGTTTACATGTTATGTGCAATTAAACCATGGCAACATCTAATGTTTGTGTAGTATTATGTTCAGCAGACTGTGTTCTTCTATTGTTGTGACTTAGATGACGTTCAGAGCACATTTTATGCCCAATTCATGCAAAACTCCACGTAATCCCAAGGGGTTCACATACTTTTTCTTGCAACTGTATATCATTTAAGGCCTTAGATAATCATCCCCAAGTTGGCTGTGTGATGGGACGAATGATGTTCTGCCAGTATCCTCACTTTCACCTCCTCATACTCCAATGTGGATCCATCCACACTAGTTACTCAGACCAGTTTCATCATAACCGCCATCCCGATAACGATATATATATATACACAAAAAGATATATAGTATAATACCGCCACACATTCGAATCACAAATTTTTAATGGTGCTGCTTACAATATAAAATCTTTCTTATCGCATGTTTGAAAGTGTGAAAAACCTTAATGCCGTCCGTCTAGGAGAATCCAAACCGCTACAAACAGTCTTAATTCCACTCTCCAAGATGGCCGCCGCTCAACTTCCGGTTTCTCGTTTGCGTCTGACGTCACCTCCCTCTGACGCGTTTCGTCATTGGACGTAATCAATTTCCGGTTTCTCGTTTGCGTCTGACGTCACCTCCCTCTGACGCGTTTCGTCATTGGACGTAATCAATTTATGATTACGTCCAATGACGAAACGCGTCAGAGGGAGGTGACGTCAGACGCAAACGAGAAACCGGAAGTTGAGCGGCGGCCATCTTGGAGAGTGGAATTAAGACTGTTTGTAGCGGTTTGGATTCTCCTAGACGGACGGCATTAAGGTTTTTCACACTTTCAAACATGCGATAAGAAAGATTTTATATTGTAAGCAGCACCATTAAAAATTTGTGATTCGAATGTGTGGCGGTATTATACTATATATCTTTTTGTGTATATATATATATCGTTATCGGGATGGCGGTTATGATGAAACTGGTCTGAGTAACTAGTGTGGATGGATCCACATTGGAGTATGAGGAGGTGAAAGTGAGGATACTGGCAGAACATCATTCGTCCCATCACACAGCCAACTTGGGGATGATTAACTAAGGCCTTAAATGATATACATATTGGTAAGGGTATTCACTCCTTACTGCAGTAGACGTGATTTATGTGTGTGTTCTAAGCACTTTAAAGAGGGATTCACCTACACGGCTTTTCACTATATATATGGTATTGGCACACGTTTGCTGTTTACACTTTTTTGTTTCACTTTGGTGAAGTATCACTGGATGAGTTATATGATGTAGATATACTAAGGATAATGCACTATGTGTTTTTTGTTTTTTTTTTCTGTTTTATTTGAGGTAAACCAAGTTTTTACAAGACTTTGAAGAGTATATCACCTTTTGGACAATTTTTGGACATAATTTTTGTTTTAAGGGACATTGGTTTTCATAAACTTTTGGACTATTGGACATAGGACTTTTTTTGATTTATATGCACTAATTGGGGAAAAGGATATTATTTATTATAATCACTAAGCATATTTGTATATTTTGGACACCTCTAAGGGTAGGGGTGAAGTGTGCTGACACGGGATATTTTTGTTAGAGTGATTTACTAATATTAAGATTGGTGCATTGTCTATCAACCACCTTTATAAACAATAACCTATATGTTCATGTTTGTCCATGACCTTGTTGCCTTACTCAAGATAGCCTAAGTACTGGTGTTAAAGGAGTAGACACACAGAGATTCCTCATCTTGTAACCTGATGTGACAGAAGGGCTGAGGTCTTTGACAGGTTGTGGCAGAGAACAGAAGACCCATCCTAACCAGCGGCTCCTTGAGGGGTTTGCTACAAAAGCAACCTGCTAAAGTACATTTCTAAAGTCCTCCATGCAAATATAAAAGAAGATACTCACCTCTCCTGTTGCTTGTGCCTCCGATCTCCATTGTAATGAAGAGAAATGACTGCTTGAAGAATCTTTGGAATCTAAGCTCTTAAAGACAGCAAAGATTGGCGGTGCAGGCGGCAGGACAAGAAAGTAAAACATCTCTTCTCTATATGGGGATCATTTTCTCTAACTTTGTAATTTTGCAACAGGGCTGCTTTAATGAATCTGCTGCAACCTATTGGGGAGAAAGGTGGCACTGTCGAGGTGGCAGACATCATCTTATGGTGTTTGTTATCCAGCTTTATTCTTACTATGCTTTTCCAGATGTCATTACAAGTCTTCCATTGTAAACTAGTATGCCATGGAAACCGGCATTCACTTTCCAGCTATTCAATCAGTGAAGTTAAACAAACAAGACATCTCCTCGGATTTGCATAGTTGTCGAGATTTTCAAATTATTTCCAGAAACACCTTGCTGTTAAGCAGCCTATTTCAGTTTATTACACACAATTGCCGTCCCAGAGCTCATTATGGTGCTATTAAGAAAATTGTGAAAGTTCAACTAAATTGAAATACACTTTTTTTTCCTTGAAAAATATTATCTTTAAAAGCCCAGAGTAAAATTACAAATATGATCCAAATATGAGATACAAATAGTCTGGCTTTTACATTTTCCTTCCTACTATTTCGGGTAATATCAGATCATAGAAAGCTTGGCACCAAGCCTGGATATAACATTAGGGCTCATTCACTTGTATGACTAGGGGGCTGTACAACCAGGGGGTTGAGCCATGTTTTTCTAGCACAGTGGTTCTTAACCTTGTTGGAGGTACTGAACCCCACCAGTTTCATATGCGCATTCACCGAACCCTTCTTAATTGGAAAAATAAAATATGATTTTTAAAATTCAAAACATAGGTATATATTTAGGTATATATTTATACATAGGTGCACAAAATGAACAAAACCGTTAAGAACAAAGAACAAAACCATTAAAACATGATTTTCACACAAAAACAGAATAATGAATATTTACTGCACAAATCATATGAGTCGGGTGTGGGTCTTCACCTCCGCCAAACCCGCGAGACTGACTCACCGAACCCCTGGGGTTCGATCGAACCCAGGTTAAGAACCACTGTTCTAGCACCCCCCCCCGACCACCTGCCTGAAAGGGTGCATGCAGCCACTCAGGCAGCCACAGTGGTGTGCAAAATTAAACAGCATGACACATTTGGCAGGTGTTACCACAGCCAAAGATGACCTATGCAAGTCTAAGGGGCCACACCACAACCTGGAGTAGCGTGCGGACGGGGTCACCTCACCCTGCACAAGGCAGTATCTTTTCCTTATGTGTGCATGCTCATCAATGCCTAGGGCCACATTCATGTGACATCAACATTATGGCGGTACATGTTGTGTCACTACACAGCTTGCCGTAGTTTGTGGCATTTAGGAGGGACACTGTTGAGCCTGTACACCCCTCTACCAGTTCTCCTCTGCCACCTTGCTCCCAATGACAGAATGGGGTCCTGCTGAGCACTAGCATGGACCTCAAGCATGCTCTCACTTAACTTGGTCAGCTCTCCCATACCCTGCAGCTAGGCTATAGGTCTTACTGATGCAGGTTTGGCCCCGATACCTTAAGGGAACCAACCACTGGTGAAGAGGCCAGATCACCAACCCCGCCCTTGCTACTGGAGGATCCTCCGCCATTCCAGGTACCACACTTCATGACAGGCTGATGTACACTCTCCACGAGTCTTTGGTTATCGGTAGCAACTGTTCTCTTCTTCCACACCTTCGACTGAGTTAGCCCTTTGTAGTGGCCTTGCTTCTGTACCCCTTATGCTTTCTTTCAGTCCCTGTGCTGTTCTTTCATACACCACAAACCATCATGCACCCCTTTGAATAACTTCAGACCAGGCTGGGAACAGTTAACAGCTTTACTGAAGATTCAGCAACACAGTTCAAAAGCACACTGTACATGAAACAGACTTCAGCCTTAACTAACTAATGCAGGCTGCCAGGTTCATACCTTCCAGAGAAGCAAAGTCCATTCAGCAAGAGTCCAGTAATGGCAGGTTCCTATTCCAGGGAGAGCCCCAACAGGGTGAGCCAAAAGGGGGCCATGTGCTCCAGTAGGACTACGCATTGCAGCCGTCGTTCCCCTGTGAATCCCATTTGGAAGAGAGAGAGAGTGAAAATTTGAGCCCTCCCTTGGTATTTATGTGGCTTACAGCAGGGGGCAAGACTCGGAAAGCCTGGGAAAAGAGTCCAGACACCGATAACCCCTTCCCATCATGGGCAGCCTGTAACTATCTGTATAACTACATAGTGCAATGAATACAATAGCAGAAATACATTCAATGACACCCTGCAAACACCTGCTTAAAAGCTCTCATCCCTGAAGCGGCTGCTGAGAATATGCCCAGGTTCCTCTTGCTAATACAGAGGCTACCAGTGCCAGTCACAAGCACTGTTCCACGCACACCAACAATACAGGCTTAGTCTAAGGAATGTCTTTTTAGAATTTATTGCAGAGTCATTTGAAACACATGAGGGGTTCAGGGATTAGGATGCTCCAAATAGTAAAAATAGCAAATCTTCCCTAAGTAGCCTTTCCTGAAGGGATTAAGGGATGGCCAGTATATCTAGGGCTGTATAAGAGCGGTCCTAGTCTATATTGCATCCTCTGATACTTAATTCCCTTCTAGCACTTGCACAACCAAAAAAACAAAAGCAAGGTTTTTACTCATAATATCTCAGGAGCTGTCTGCCACCCAGTATCCACAGGTAGATCCTCAGTGAGGGAGATAAAAGATCCTTCTCCAGGACCTCAGGATGATTCCCTCCAGTAAATGATCCTTAAGCAATCTTCCCCAGGCCCTCAGCCCAGCACCTGCTGAGGGCCACACTGCAATTTCTTGTTTCACTAGCTATCTCCCAGGGGCTGCAGCCCCAGGAGAACTGGAACCCTCCATGGGAAGGAAGGAACACTCTGGAAATGCATCCCAAACATTTGTCACCTCCCAAGCCACCTTCTGCATGCCTCAGGGATTGGCTGGAGCATGATAAATATTCATGCTGGTCATTTGACTCTCCCTACCATATTTTCTAGATGTTTCTCTCAGAAACAGTTGAAAACTCAAACAAAAAGCCTGTAAACCCTGCTCCATTGGCTACAGTGTAGCCAAAAACTAAAATATTGCTTAGCAGCCTAACTAAAGAAAGGAGCTACCCCAATGCAATGCATGTGATGGCAGCGCAGTGGTGTGCCATTTATGGGATTAAATCAGGCAGTCAGATACCCTCTGCAAAGTGATCCTCCAAAGATCACTTTACAGAGGGATGGCAAGGCTGCCACACATATGAAGGAGCCCTTAGGCATAGGCGTAGACATACCTACTGGAAGCAGTGGCAAAACGGCCACTTTTTCCTGTATTGGCCACACATTTTTCCTATCATCAGTAGAAGTACAGTTATCTTATAAAATTTATTCACTATGGAGTACTATGCAAAAGAGTAAAGAGTGTTCAAAAGTTAATTTTCATATAAATCTGTGGAGGAAATAAAATAAAGTGAAAAAGTACACTTTGCAAGAAATACCCAGACATATGCAAGGAAAATTCTTAAAAAATGAATTTTTGCGTGCACATGATTTTGAGGATGTTTTAGCACAATGTCATCTCCTTCACTAAGCTAACTGAATTTTCTCTTCTCTAAGTGAATTTGCACTTAGCTTATTGAATGAGATGAAGTTGTGCTGACTTCAGTTATCCAGCCATGTGCAAGCACAAATCCTGTTTTTTTTCCTGTAATTGGGTATACTTAGCATAAGGAATTTTCACTTTGTTTCACCTCATTTGCTAAAGCGGTATTAAACCCAAAATAAAAAATGTTGTCATATCCCTGACATAGGATTAACCAGCTTCTGGGGGATGGGGGGGAGGGACCTGAACATGGCTCTCACCAGATTCTGCCGGTGGTCCTGGCTGGGGCTGTGTGCTGTGCCCGCGGTATCTGCGGAGACCACGTGGCGGCCAGCGGCAGCGGTGTGCCCTGGTGGAAGGACTGTGCTGCAGTGGACCGGGGCTGGGACCCTGGAGCTCCCGGCGTCTGCTGACGTAGGTGCTCTGTGGAGTGCAGGGGAGCGATGAGATAGGTGGACGGTGGAGGCACCCGAGAGGACCAAGCACAGAGGAACTCCAGGAGGGACTGTCTGCATGGGGTCCTGCTAAATCGATGGCTGGACATCCCAATGGCCTGGGAAAAACAGCACACCTGGGAAATCCAGAGACCCGGAGACACCTGAAAGCACAGGTCATGTTGAGCTCCTGCCCAGACCCCCCCTCAGGTGATTCTGCAAATCGGGCAATGGCAGGAGATTTAGGCTGTTACTGTCTCTGTTGTTAGCAAATGTATACCTGAGTAGTGAAGCTGGGTGGTCAGAAGATTAAGGAACTGTGGGATCTCAGAGGCCAAGTGATTATGCTAATAACGCTTAAGTTTTTAAAGTTATTCGGGACTGTAAAAGTTATTGGAGAACAAGGAGGAGGGGCCTTCCCTAGGTGCGACAATATTGTATTTGAGCATTGAGTAGAAAATCAGCGACTAAGCTTAGCAAATATGAAGAACCGATCCGCTAAAGGTGGGGGTGTAAAAACCCTGCAACCCAATGCAAATACCAGCACAATAAAGAAATACATGCCATTACAGGTAAAAAGCCCAGTGATGCAATGCTTGGAGAAACAACAGGAAGGAAGTAGAAAATATGACGGGGAACAGTCCAGATCAGGGGTGTCAAACTGGTGGCCCTCCAGCTGTTGCAAAACTACAAGTCCCATCATGCCTTTGCCCTTGGTATTCATGCTTGTAACTGTCAATCTTGCAATGCCTTATGGGACTTGTAGTTTGGTAACAGCTGTAGAGCCGCCAGTTTGACACCTGTGGCCTAGATTGGATTATGGGAAAGGAATCAGACTAATAAATCTATAAATGTTGACAGTGTAATTGATCAAATTGTCTTGGGACAACGGGGAGTTATATCACAAATCCCTACAAAAACAGAGATGGCAGATGTGTTTGCAAAATTGGAACTTTCCACGAAAAATTAAATGGAGGTGATTCATAAGGATCTGGGACGAATGTTAACAAGAGTGTAAGAAGTTGAGGGGAAAATGGAGACCCAAGCCCAGCAGAATATTAAACTAGAATAGATGCGAAGGGAACAGAGGAAGCTCTCATTTAAATTATAAGACCAAGAGACTAGAGAGAGAAGTAATAATTTAAGGATTTGGGGACTACCAGAAGATTCCCATGAAGAGGACCTTCGGGAACAAATAAGGAGAGTGTTTAACCCAATGATAGGTAGATTAGCTACAGATCCTTTGAAAATCGTGAGAGTACATAGGTCAAGATGCCCATACTGAGATAACAGAGCTATCACAATTATCATCTATTTTGGACTCACTCAGCAGCACTTTTTACTTGACTAGAGGAGTTTATATATATGATTTTACCCATAACACATGGTTTTATTTGTGTTCTATAAGTTTATGATACATCATCTGTTTTAGCGCTGCACTGTATTTTATATTTGCTTGTTATAGAAAGGTTTGTGGTTCCTTTTGGTGCATTTAGCTGCTGTTATGTGCGCTCGCTAGGTTTTTACAATTTTATTGTTAAGTTACACTTGAGGCACTATCCAACCTGGAACTACACGGAGTCACCAATAAAGAGGGCTAAAGGAGTAGCAATCGGGTTCTCAAAAAATACAGGTTTTGATGTGGAGGAGAAATTGGTAGACCCAGAAGGTCGATTTCTGTGTTTAAGAAGGAAAATGCAGGGACAAAATTATACATTGGTTAACATTTATTGCCCGAATCAAAATCCAGAAGTATTTTTCAAAAGAGTGTTTGGGAAAATTACGGATGTTAAAGGGGTAGTCTGATCATGGCAGGAGAATAAAATTTTTGTCTGGATCCATGGATGGATAAGTCTTCGAGTGCGCAGAGAGGAGGTGGTAAAAAATTAAGAATGGTGAAAGATGTTACATCAAAGTAAATTAATAGAGAGAGTGAAACATCCTAAAGAAAGAGATTAGAGTCTTCTCTCTAGTGCACAGGTTGTATTCACAATTAGATTACATAATGATCGAGCATAGACAAATGGACTTATTGGTTAAATCTAATATAGAAGTTATGTTGTTCTCGGATCATGCTCCTGTCACAGCGAGACTATGGGTAGGAGGTGAATGGAATAAGAGGTCCATGTGGAGATTAAATGAGATGCTTATACAAGATTCTGAAATAGAGAAAAGGTTAAGGGAGGAAATAGAGCAATTTTTTGTTCTGAATGAAACCGAGGAAGTATCTGTGGCTACTATTTGGGAGGAACATAAGGCTTACATTAGGGGAATTTTGATAGCCGCAGGGACCAAAAAAAAAGAGAGATCGTGAGAGAAAAATAAGAGTGGTGACGAAGGAACTATATAAACTAGTACAGGCACATAAAAAGAAACAGGATATAGACACACATCAGAAGATTACTCTTAAAAGAGGATAATTAAAAGATCTGCTGGAACAGGAAACAAGGAAAATCTTCAAAAGCGTTTCAAAGGGAAGATATTAGTGGGGAAATAGACCAGGAAAATACCTGATGAAAATATTGAAGGAAAATAAATCGAAGAATTTTATAGAAGAAATTGAAGATGAAAAAGAGGAACTGGTGTACTCCACCACTGATATCACCAATACGTTCCATAAATATTATAGTAGGTTGCATGATGTGAATTCTATGAAGCAGAAAGCAACAGAGGAAGAAAAGAGAGGGAAATTGGCAGGAATATTTAAAGGCAGCAGGCCTGTCAAGCATACCAGAAGAAAAGTTAGTGTACCTAGAACAAGCGATTTCCCAGGCTGAAATTAGTAGGACCCTGAAGAGTACGGCAGGAGGAAAGAGCCCAGGACCCGATGGATACACGGTGGGCTATTATAAGAAATGTAAAAAATTGTTGGACCCTAAATTCTGTACATATATGAATGCTTTAGGAGAGGGGATGGGAATGAGAGAAAAATCACTGCAAGCGTATATAACAATTATTCTTAAAGAAGGGAAGGACAGCTCACAATGCGCAAGCTACAGACCTATATCATTATTAAATATAGACACAAAATTGTTTGCAAAAGTGTTAGCTACCAGGATGAAAGAGTTGATGCTGGAATGGATACACCTAGAACAAGTGGGATTTATTCCAGGCAGGGAAGGGAGGGACAATGGTCTAAGAACATTACAAAAAGCAAAGAGAGAAAAGTTGATGACAATGATCATGTCGATTGATGCTGAGAAATCTTTTGACAGGGTTGACTGGGGATTTATGATAAATACGCTAGGGGCTTTAGGAATAGGGACCATTCCAAAACTGAATTTACTTCTGTAAAACTTAGAATTTACTTCTGTAAAACTGCAATAAAATTACATAAACTAAAGTTACAATATGCGTGTAAATATGTCTCTCATAAATGCATACAATGAACACATTTTTTGCAAACAGCTACCTACAAATCACAATGAATAAAGTGAAATGCGATTTTGCTATGAATGTGACTTTAACAACACAATGAAAGAACTTACAGGTATATGTGTATCAAAGTGAGAATAGAGGAGACCTTCACTGGTGTTGTTCAGGAAGCTAAAATAGCTTTGCAGTGGCAGATGGGAAATCTTTATTAACACACTTCCTATTCTTGTTGAAAGGAATAATAAAAACAGTTGCAGTAAACAACCAATAGATGGCTCCCTACTCAACACAATGATGATATACAGAACACTCCCCGCCTGGTATAAACATATGCCACTACTATATGTCTTTGAATTACTGCAACGTTTTTCTAGGTAGCTCTTTATTCTGGAAAAGGACTACTAAATTTGAGACAGATTGGAGGTATACTTTAGCAAATCCATGATTTGTGATGTTAACCTCTACTTTGTGAACTTTACCATCACCATTGGGAATGGCTTTCATAATAAGATACCATACATTGTGCTTTGCTTGAGGGCCTTTCAATAAAAAAAGATCTGCTACCTGAACATTTGGTTTCTGCTCTTTCTACTTTTTCTTGTTTGGAGGAATGACAAATATTCTTGCTTCGAGCATTTCCAAAAGGTATCAGCAACGTTCTGAACCTACTTCCTCTGGCACTTGTAAAGATTTTTTAAGGTGAACTCACCAGGTGGTGCTAATATTGAGTCTATAGCTTCCCTAGAGATTTACAGTATCAAACCGAAGGATGATTAGGCTAACCATTCACCAAACTGGAGGATTCATTTGAGGTTGACCAACCCTTAATTTAGATTTGGATTAATTTTTATTAAGATTTGTTAAGATTTTGATGATATTTGTTAAGATTTTCTGTAGACCACACTAACCCCATATGTGTTATTTGTTTTGATGTTGTTCATGCAAAATTTGTTTTTCGTCCAGATCTGTAGATTGTAAGCTTCCCGAGCAGGGCCCACATATTCCTTCTGTACTGAAATGTATTGTAATTGTACTGTCTCCCTTTATATTGTAAAGTGTTGTGCAAACTGTTGGCGCTATATAAATCCTGTATTATAATACTGCACAAACCTTCTGAGTTAAGAGCATTGCTGGTGTAAGTATTTCATATGTCTCAGAGTCTGTTGAAATGGAAACCAATGGCTTAGCATCCATTATGGCTGTAACTTCCGGTCTGATTTCACTGAGAATTTTGTTCAATAAGGTCAAATACCTCAGCTTCGGGTGGCTCGCTTGTATCTGCATGACATACAGTAAAAAATCTGGGCCTGAGAACTAGTTTGTATGTTTCAGATGAGCTGCTTAAATTAGTCTGGTACTGTGATCAGCTGGGTTCTGACTAGTGGAAACATAATGCCACTGACCTGGCTTAGTGGATTTTCTAATGCGGATTACCCTGTTTGAGACATACACATAAAATCTTCTGGAGGTATTGTGAACATTACCTAACACAATTTTGCTGTCAGTGTAATCTTTAACTGCATCGGGCTCAAAGTCCAGTTCTGCTAGAATCCGTTCTGCTAGCTCAACGGACAAAATGGCTGTACATAACTCTAAACATGGCACTGTGTGGGCTGGTCTTGGAGCTAGTTTAGATTTGCCCATAATAAAGCCTACATGACATTGGCCATTACTATCTATGACCTTAAGATATGCTACAGCTGCTATTGCCACAGTAGAAGCATCAGAGAAGACACATACTTTTCTTTGCACTGTAGATGTTAGCGACACTGGCACATAGGGTTTGGGAATACTGAGATTTTTAATATGAATCAAGTTTTCTGCCCATGTTCTCCACTGAGTTTCTCTTTCTGGCGAGAGTGGGAAGTCCCAGTCACACTGATCTATTGCGAGCTCTCTAACTAAGGCTTTGCTTTACATAGTTATTGGGGCTGCAAACCCGAGTGGATCGTAAAGACTGTTTACTGTGGCTAGGATACCTCTCTGTGTGCATAGCTTCACCTCTCAGGACACTTGAAAGTCAAAAGTGGTCTGGAGATTCCAACTAATTCCTAAACTCCATTGAAGGGGCAGAGGATCGAGACCTAGCATGAGGTATTTTAACTCTTTAGCTCTGTCATCTGAAGGAAACACTTCCATTACGGAGCTTCTATTGGATGCCACCTTGTGTAGTTTAAGATTACATCTTGCGAGCATCTCCCTAGCAGGGGCGGAATGGCAACTCATGGGGCCCCTGGGCAATAAGGGATCATGGGGCCCCTGTGTGTCAGGGACCGCCGCGGCTCCGTCCCCAGCGCATGCGCACTAGCGGCGGCTCACGCCGGGACACAAGCACCAGGTCCCGGCGGGTCGCGGCTGACAGGAGGCCGCGCATGTGCAGTAGGAGCCGCGGGCGCGCCTCGGGCGGCCAATGACAGCTCGGGGGTGCGTCCTGGGTGGCCAATGACAGTGCAGGGCGCGATATTTAAAGATGCCCTGCACTGTCACAAATCGCCGCAAGGTCTGATCTGTTACCTGTAGTTACCTGTGCCCTGTGAATAAAGACCCGGATTGTTTGACCTTCTGCCTGCTCCAGCCCTGACCCGGATAATCTGACTATGCTGCCTTCTCCTGTGTTTGACCCGGATTGCCCCTGACTACGCTGCCTTCTCCTATCCCGACCCCCGGCTTGTTTGACCATTCTGCGGACTGACTCCGGTACTGACCCTGCATGTGACCTGACCACTCTCTGCCTGCCGTCTCTGTACCTCGCCATTCCCCACGGTGACAACCGCCGGTTTATCCTGACTGGTCCTGCCGGCCTCCTCACATCTGGCTCTATTCTGTCTTACTCTCATCCCCGGAGGCTCCCTCTGCCACTGGTGGTATTGCTCGGAGGTCGTGACCTGGTCCTGGTTCTGCTCCAAGTCCATCCCCACCATCAGGGCCCTGGTGAAAACGCAGACCGGGACTTAGACTCCACGCTCCGGGTGATACCGCCTAGTGGGCTGCCAGAGGTACCACCTGGCGGATCCGTAACAGTACCTTGCGGCCATGACAGAGTCAGGAAGAGGCCCGGCCTGCCTGGAGGATATCTGCCAGCATCTGGCAACCCTAACCCAAGCAGTCCAGACGTTTCATACTCGTTGCACCCACCTTGAGGACCGCATGGAGACGTTAGTCACCCTTACATCCCCGGCACAGAGCCCGAGTCCCGCTGCTTCTCCTGGGGAATCACCTGCTACCCCAGCTCCCGAAGCAGGGGCCGCACCCCCTACTCCCGAACCCCGCGTTCCCTTACCAGAACGCTTCCGTGGAGACCGAAGCCGCTTCAGGGCCTTCCAGAATGTATGCATCTTGTTCTTTGACTTGCAGCCCCTCACGTTCACCACCGAGACCGTCAAGGTGGGGTTTATAGTCTCTCTCCTTCAGGATGAGCCCCAGGATTGGGCTCATCGTCTGATGGAGAATTGCGACCCCCATCTTAATTCCGTGGCTGAATTTTTTAGAGCCATGGCTATTCTATATGACGACCTTCAGCAAGCTGCTTCCGCAGAGACTACCCTGTACTCTCTGCGGCAGGGTCGCCGGGCAGCCGAGGAGTACGCGTCTGAATTCAGGCGCTGGATGGGGGACACCCGATGGAACGATGAGGCATTATGTCACCAATTTCGCATCGAGCTATCTGAGTCACTCAAACACGAGTTAGCACGGGTAGGTCTACCTGACACCCTAGAGAAGCTAATTGAGCTGGCCATACAAATACTCTGTAATTCCTTTGTTGAGATCATTCTCTTGAAACCAAAGGAACCTTAACTAGTTGTGGTTATCCTCTCTAAACACTAAACATTAAAACGTTTTCTGCACATCAGTAGTGACTGCAACTTCCTCTTTGCGGAAACATATAAGAACACCTAGCAGCGTATTATTCAAATCAGGACTGCTGAGAATTATGTCGTTCAATGAGATGCCGTCATACTGAGCACTACAAATAAAAATTTCTCTGATCTTCCCTTGTTTTTGAGGGTGATAGATGCCAAAGATTGGTAGGTATCAACCCTCCACCTGGTTTCAGTGGTGCGGCAAGTTCTACTTGGTCATGGTCAAAGATCTTTTGCATAAAGTTAACAAAATGTTCAGTCATGTCAGGTTTTCTTGCAAGAAGTGCTGTAGAACAAGGAGTCTCTTCTGTGCTTGCTCCTTGTTGTTTGGTAGCCTAGGGTATGGTGAGCGAAATGGTAGGGGTGCTACCCAGTGGTTTGCTTCGTCTACAAACATCTCCTTTTCAACTACATCAGGATATATCAAGTCTTTCATCATTTGGAGTTCTGGTGAACGCGTTGTCACCTAGACTGTCGATGTTATGAGCTGTGGTCCCTGAATTGCATAATGAGGGAATGCATGGCTGTAGTTCGCAAGCATTAGAGGTCTCTTTTACTTGCATATAGCTGGTGCATGGGCAGAATAGAGAAGGGGTGCCATTAGGCAGCATATTCTGGTGTGTGAGCCCCACCTAAGCACACCTCCCCAACTATGACCCAACCTAAATCTAAACATTGTGCATAAGGAGCGCTTTGGGGACCATTAGTCTGCTCACGCATCTTGTGCACCCTGAGAATATCTCTGCCTAGCAAGAGGAGTTTTTGTGTATTAGTTTCAATTGTCAAAGATTTCATATGAGGGAAATGCTGTGTAATCTCAGGGTTGGTATTTCTGACCTGTCATCTGGCATCATGTCCCATTCAGTGACATTGGGAAGTTTTATGTGTGTTTTCTCATCAACAGACTGAAAAGTGAAGTTAGATGCCCTATACCCTGTGTTTACCATAGTACCTGAGCATCTTTTTAGTGTGTAAAAAAACATTTCACAGCTAATGTTAAAAATAATAAAGAACTCTGACTTGGCTAATGAGCGATCACTTTGATCATCTAACACAGCATACATTTCCACAGAACAATCAGGTTTGTTAGAGGGATATACAGTCAAACAAATCTTGAAACATGATCTGGGCCTCGTCCCTTCTGCACATATCTCTATAAACTTGGATACAACAGTTGATGGAGTACGTTTATCCTTCTCCCCGCCTTGCTCTTTGTTGGTTACCAGAGTCTCTATTACGCAAGGGACTGGATCTGGATGTAGTGCCGAGGTAAGCTGGTCACTACTGCATTTTCCTTCAGGTAAGCTCAACATTCATCAATGTGCTTGCTTCTGAACCCACAACACTTTAACAGTGGGTATGTTTTTTTTATGGATTGGGCATTAACTGTCTGGGTCCATGGACTTCTTTTCAGAGTGGCTGACACCTCTGTCTTTCTGACTGACACAGATGGTCTGTTGCCATGCTTTGCTCCTATTTTCTCTGTGTTTGCTTACATCTGGTTACTGCATGCCAAGAATATGAAACGTGGGTCATTTCTAGTCTTTGCTTGGTTGATGATAAACTTGGTGAAGACACTAAAAGGTGGCAAGGAGACACGAAGATCTTCCTTGTATTTAGAGCCTAGAGAAATCCACTTATCTAGCAGACTGTATGGAAGCTTTTCAATTATTTTTTTAATCCCACGTACTGTGTCTAGGTATCCCAATCCTGGTAAGTGGCCTTAGGTCTTGACTGCATTGACCTCCAATGACATGTCACCAAGTTCTCTTAACTTTAGGTTGTCTTTTTTAGAGATTTAGGGAAGTCTTCCAGTTTCTTCAACAGAGCATTCTCAATAGCTTCAGGGCTTCCATAACAGTCCTCTAATTTCTGCCATATCATTTTAATCCCAGAAGCTGGATTGTGAATGTGTACAGACCTGATTCTCTTGGCATGTCAAAATGACTCTGATCTGAGCCATTTTGTTAGAGAGGAGTTAGATCTACTAACCGTAAGACTGAGATCTCTAATGATGCCTTGGAAAGATGTCTTTTGTGCCCAATAGTTCTCAGGGGGATCATCAAATGTAATAACCTGGAGCTCACTAATTCTCACCGAATTAGGTGCTTTGCTAAAACAGTTGTCTTTGGGGATCCTAAAGGGCCATTTCCGAAGGAGGATACATGATAACTAATGTCGCATTTAGGATGCTGAGGATTAACATCTTTGTTTTCTTAAATGTGTACCCTTGGTGCTGGGACATCTTCAGAGTTAATATGAAAATCGGGGGATAGTTCAGGCATATCTGGAGAGGACTGTCGGTATGTCAAGTCTGGAAACTGTGGGAATGTGTTGGAGATAGGCTTGATAGAAGCATACTCTGTCATAACTTGGACTGGAGCATGGTTCTGTACATATTCCTGAGTCCTTTGCACTGAATGATGAGTTGCTATTTTTTTCAAGATCTTGGAGCAGATCCACTTCCAAACCAACTGCAGTTTTGTATACCACAGCTGCCACTAATGCTGATGTTGCTCTTTGAGTCTGCAACATGTGCATACTAGCTTCTAGCTCTGCTTTCTGCTTCATGGAGTTGGCTTCTAACTCTGCTTTCTGCCCCATCAAGTCAGCTTCTTTTTGAGCGTATAAGGCCTCTACACATGCTGCCTCTGCCTTTGCTCTTGCTTTGAGGCCTGCAGAACTGGCTGATGATCTGCTGGAACACACTGAATATCGGAGCCAAACAAGTGAGACCTGGTCTCTGAAGTTTGGTCCACACTCTTATCTGAATCTATGATATATGAATTAAAGTGGAGTACCGTCCCAAGTACAGTTTTCATGGAATTCTTTCACTTTCTTTTTCAAATTATTTTTATTGAAAAAGTTTTAAATTTACATCTACATAAATGTATACTATACATACAGATAACATACACCCCACCTTCCCACACATACATTGGTGTATCACTCTCTTACCCATATTATTAAACCAATTAGGCCATTTTCCCAAATATAAACATAATGTACATACATTTATTAATTTCCACATTTCAAAATTATTCTAACACTGTATTCACCACCATTCATTAGCAGTCAGTCCCATAGTATCCACCCATGGTCCCCATATTTTCTCAAATTTCTTAAAAAGTCTCCTTTTCATGTAGACAAACTTTTCACTTCACTACATTAAATTTGACTATTTTAACCCATGTTATACTTGATAAGCTTCCGAGCCTGAAATAAACACTTAAGCACTGCTATTTGTGTATTATATGACAAGGTCCCCCCATCCATATAGCCCAATATACATAACTTAGGATCCAGTCCCAACAACACCCCAAACACAGAATTTATGCAATCAATAATATCTAACCAACACCTATTCAGTTTGGGGCATCTTCAACCATATGGAAAAGGTCATGTCTCGGATTCCCACATCAGGGGCATGCAGAATCTGGACATCTTCCAATTGTAAACCGTCTTTTGGAGGGTACAGTAAGTTCTATATAATAAAATGAATGTGTGAAATCCTCTGCGAGGGGGGCATGGACACCAATGGTACTGTATCCAATTTATATTTCCACTCCTCTTCTGTAATACCCCCTATATCCTCCATCCATCTACTTGTACATGGGAGAACCACATTTCCCTCTAATGGTGCAATATGTGTCGCAGCATAAACGTCAGATATCATTCCCTTAGAGAATGATACAAATATTACTGTATCTTACATAACAGGGGTATCCCACTCCACTCTAATACCTTTCCTTTAAACTTCTCCCTTGGAGCATGCCTGACCTGCAGATATCTGTAGAAAGATTAATGCTGGATGTCAAACTCCTCTCTTAATTCTTATAATGTTTTCAGTAAATCAGACTTATACAACTGGGTCGGATGTACTGTTCCACAGTTTTCCCATTCCTTAACTCTTCCTATACTAAACAGCCCTGCAGGTTCTTATTGTCCCAAATTGGGGAGAATTCTGTAAATCCCTAATATCCCTTTAGTTCCTTAACCACCTCCCGTCCGGCCTTTGTATATAAACAGGCGGACGGTGGCAGTGCAGGGTCAGGTGGCCATTTGTAAACGGCCTCCCCGCCCCCTGCTTGTGCGCGCTCCTGGACACAGTGGAACACCGATCGTCAGACGGGACCTCTGTGCGAGGTCCCGATCGTGTGATCACTGATTTGGGTTATTTTTTTTTTTTACTAAAAAGATAGAATAAATTTTGGTGAAGATTTATGATGAAATATTTATTTGCAAAATTTTATAAGAAAAAATGAAAAATAAAATGTTTAAAAATTATAATTTTTGGTTATAAACTAATTTGGGTTATTATTTTTTTCTACTAAAAAGATAGAATAAATTTTGGTGAAGATTTATAATGAAATATTTATTTGCAAAATTATATAAGAAAAACACTTTTTTTCAAAATTTTTGGACATTATCATTTACATAGCAAAAAAAATTAAAATCCCAGTGGTGAATAAATACCATCAAAATAAAGCTTTATTTGTCTCAAAAAATGCTAAAAAAACTCATATGGGTACAGTGTTGCATGACCGCGCAATTGTCATTCAAAGTGTGATAGCACTGAAAGCTGAAAATTGGCCTGTACAGAAAGGGGTTAAAAGTGTCCGGACGTGAAGTGGTTAACCACTTGCCTGAGGATTTACCCCCCTTAATGACCAGGCCTCTTTTTGCTATTCAACTGGTAATTGCGCGGTCATGCAATGCTGTACCCAAATGAAATTTATGTCCTTTTTTTCACACAAATAGAGATTTCTTTCGGTGGTGTTTGGACACCTGTGCGCTTTTTATTTTGTGAGCTATAAACAAAAAAAAAAACCAAAAGTAAAAAAAATAATATTTTTTACTTTCGGCTACAAAAATATATAGTACACTCAAACTTAGTCATAAATGTAGGCCAAAATTTATTCTGCTATATGTTTTTGGTAAAAAAAAAATCCCACTAAGTGTATATTGATTGCTTTGTGTGAAAGTTATAGCATCTACAATCTATGGTATAGATACTGCAATTTACGCCATTTTTTGCTATACAGCGCTGCACTAGTTTAACTGACAATTGCGCGGTCATTCAATCCTGTACATAAATGAAATGTCCTTTTTTTCACACAAGTAGAGCTTTCTTTAGGTGGTATTTGATCACCTGTGCGCTTTTTATTTTTTGATTCTGCGAACACTGCAGTTTTGTGTGCAATGTATCAAGTGACAGTGACCTACTGACACTGCACTTGCTGGGGGGGGAGGCGGGTTAAGCATAGGGGCTAAACGCAGGTGCTGGAACTGATCCCACTAATTGCTTTTTTGGGGACCCTATACTAATGTGAACGCTGGTAGAGTGCTGATCTGATCAAAGATATTGATCCGTTCAGACACTATACTATAATTGGAGATTTAATGTGTATGTGAGCGTGTTCCTGGCAATCAAAGGGTTAAATGTGATTACTGGTGTACTAATGGGCAATCTCATGCTATCTGGAAGGGGTGCTAACTGACGCTAGCACTATCTGAAGTCGCCAGCGCCACTAATACAGTGATCAGCAAAAAATCTGTACACTGTACTAATGACACTGGTGACAGGACAGTGAAGGGGTTACCTGGGGATGGTGGGGGGGGGGCGCGATCAAGGGGTTAAATGTGTCCTAAAGTGTTCTAACTGTAATTGTGTAGTTCTTGTACTCAAAATTCTGTTGATTCTTCTCTCTCTGGGACGGAAAGTGACAATGTCCAAATTGGGCGCAAAATGTCAATATTTTGTGTGGCCGCCATTATTTTCCAGCACTGCCTTAACCCTCTTGGGCATGGAGTTCACCAGAGCTTCACAGGTTGCCACTGGAGTCCTCTTCCACTCCTCCATGACGACATCACAGAGCTGGTGGATGTTAGAGACCTTGCGCTCCTCCACCTTCAGTTTGAGGATGCCCCACAGATGCTCAATAGGGTTTAGGTCTGGAGACATGCTTGGACAGTCCATCACCTTTACCCTCAGCTTCTTTAGCAAGGCAGTGGTGGTCTTGGAGGTGTGTTTGGGGTCATTATCATGTTGTAATACTGCCCTGCGGCCCAGTCTCTGAAGGGAGGGGATCATGCTCTGCTTCAGTATGTCACAGTACATGTTGGCATTCATGGTTCCCTCAATGAACTGTAGCTCCCCAGTGCCGGCAGCACTCATGCAGCCCCAGACCATGACACTCCCACCACCATGCTTGACTGTAGGCAAGACACACTTGTTACTCATCACCTGGTTGCTGCCACACACGCTTGACACCATCTGAACCAAATCAGTTTATCTTGGTGTCATCAGACCACAGGACATGGTTCCCGTAATCCATGACCTTAGTCTGCTTGTCTTCAGCAAACTGTTTGTGGGATTTCTTGTGCATCATCTTTAGAAGAGGCTTCCTTCTGGGACAAAAGCCATGCAGACCAATTTGATGCAGTGTGCGGTGTATGGTCTGAGCACTGACAGGCTGACCCCCCCCCCATCCCTTCAACCTCTGCAGCAATCATACATCTATTTCCCAAAGACAACCTCTGGATATGACGCTGAGCACGTGCACTCAACTTTGGTCAACCATGGCGAGGCCTGTTCTAAGCGGAACCTGTCCTGTTAAACCGCTGTATGGTCTTGGCCACCGTGCTGCAGCTCAGTTTCAGGGTTTTGGCAATCTTCTTATAGCCTAGGCCATCTTTATGTAGAGCAACAATTCTTTATTTCCGATCCTCAGAGAGTTCTTTGCCATGTGGTGCCATGTAGAACTTCCAGTGACCCATATGAGTGAGAATGATAACACCAAATTTAACACACCCACTCCCCATTCACACCTGAGACCTTGTAACACTAAGGAGTCACATGACACCGGGGAGGGAAAATGGCTAATTGGGCCCAATTTGGACATTGTCACTTAGGGGTGGACTCACTTTTGTTGTCAGCGGTTTAGACATTAATGGCTGTGTGTTGAGTTATTTTGAGGGGACAGCAAATTTACATGTTATACAAGCTGTACACTCACTACGTCACATTGTAGCAAAGTGTAATTTCTTCAGTGTTGTCACATTAAAAAATAGAATCAAATATTTACAAAAATGTGAGGGGTGGACTCACTTCTGGGAGATACTGTATACACGTGATTTTGTCCAGCCCTGCCGCTCTGTAGCAGTAGTTCTGATATAGGGCGGTTAGGATGCAGTTAATATATTTTTGGCTGAAATTCTGGATTTGATCAACTGTTGTGTTACTTAAAAAAAATGGAACTACCTCTAATTTATTCTCCAGGGTCTTTCAGAAACTATATAATGTTTTTAGGTTCTAAGTAATTTATGTGTGAAAAATGTTTACAAAATGGCCCCGTGGGCAAGCGGTTTAAAGTGTTACTAAACCCAGGACCCTGCATTCACTATATCTGGTCTCCCACAGTACACACAACATGGAAGGAAATGCAATTATTATAAACTGCTATTCCTAGATTGTAAGCTCGTAAGAGCAGGGCCCTCGAACCCCTCGTGTATCGCACAGTCTCTGTCTTCTCCCCGTGCCCTTGTACAGCGCTGAGCAAACCCTTTGGCGCTATATAAATACTGTATAATAATAATAATATACCTTTTCTCATCAGTAGTATATAGCAGTCTTGTGACTTCTATCAGTGTCCAACAGAGCACAGGTTAAAGCTTGTAGGACAAGCTTTAATTTTGCTCTAGGGAGATGCAGAATCCCAGACCTCTGTCTGGACAGTGCTGATTGGCCTTGTGCTGATCACATGCACTCTGCCTAGAAAAGAAAAAAAACCCTCTCTAGCAATACACACCAAACTCAGCATGTGCAGTGTCTCCATGCAATATGTCTTATCGAGACATAAGAGGGGGACACTTGAAGATGAGGAGGATCAGAGAAGTCAGGATCAAACATCCTTTTTACACAACACAGAGGATTAACCCCTTAGGTTCCACAGTGAGTATAACAAGCATGCTGTACTGCATATACAGACTGATTTTACTGTTGTGGGTTTAGTAACACTTTAACTGTAATAGTTTGATTTAGAGGAAATAATTGCTGGGGATTGGATGGAAACTTTCAGAGGCACAAAGCTGTATTTTCGGGAACTTCGCATCATGTGACTCAGGAAGCGCCAGTCATGTGACTCGGACCAGCCCAGAGGGCGTGGTGAGCATGATGCGGTCACGTGGCCCCCATTGACGTGTTCCTGGTCACCTGATCCGACCTCGCTCGTCGGCTGAAGATTCTCCGGAGAAGACGGTGCTGAGGAAGAGTCATAGTCATGGCCAGCCAGTCCGCGGGGATCCAGCAGCTGCTGCAGGCAGAGAAGAGAGCGGCCGAGAGGGTGGCGGAGGCTCGGAAACGTGAGGCTCTTCTCCGCTCACTTGTTGATTCATTGGGAGCTCTTCTTAGAACTTGCCGTGTAAAGACTACAACTCCCAGCATGCTTTGCCAGGCTGCAGCTGAGGAGGGATGCTGGGATTTGTAGTTTCATTCCAGGAGCCCACAACTTGTCCCTGTCTGGCTGCTTGGTGACTACAAGTCAGTGAATGGAGCTGCAGTCAGCTACCTGACCATTCAATCAACTTTATTGATCAGGCCAGGGCCTTCCACTCTACCACCCCTCTCTTTGATCTGTGGAGCCTTAAAGGGACAGGTCTCTTGCATGATGATTTGGGGAGAAATATACATTGGAGGGGCCTGGCAAGGGTTGGATGTTCTGATCAATAAAGTTCATTGGATGGTCATGTAGCTGTGTGTGCAGCTTCACTCACTGACACGGATAGGGTGTGGCTCCTGCAATGAAATTACCTGGAGAACTACAAGTCCCAGCAATCCTCCTTAGCTGCAGCCTGGCACATATATGGGGGCACTGTGTGGGAGTAGGGCAGAGACTGGGGGCGCTGTGCGGGAGGGGGTCGGAGACTGGGGGCGCTGTGCGGGAGGGGGTCGGAGACTGGGGGCACCCTGGGGGAGGCGGTCCGAGGTTGGGGACTCTGCGGTGGCGGTCTGGGGCTGGTAACATCCTGTGGAAGGCGGTCTGAGCTGGAGACACCCTTTAGGAGATGTTTAAAGACTATGGATGTGTTACAGGTGTGGTAGGGGACTCAAGGTATGTAGAGGAAAATGTCACCATCACTGGCTCCTGGAATCCAAGGGCCAAACAAACCAGCTTTATTTTTGTATACTGTGTATCATCCATTCACCTGACTGATAGTTGCAGACTTCCTCTCCCCCTCATTATGAAGGCAGTCATGGGTGTCGTACATTCCTTCTTTTTCCAGAAGGGGGTTGGTCGGTTCTGGCCGCCCGCCCGTCCATCCAATACATTTCATTTACAGAGTTCTCTGACCTCCAGTTAGACCTCATTAAGTGATTGGTGACTCTACGTGGACGTCTATTCAGTCCTGCTCACATCTAATGCATTCACAGATGACTTGCATTTTATTTCTTCCTCATCCCTGGATGAACACTTCTGCATTTTCTGCTCCTTGCACATTGTGATTAAAGCCGACCTACACAGTACAATGGAGATAGGAGAGGAGCCGAAATGCGTGATTTGGTGTTGAACTTTCATTGTGTGAAAATTATTATGATCTCTACACATGTATTCATCTGCAGCATGTCCACAGGTTACCTGCTGATGTCCTATACCTGGAAGTGTCAGTTCCATACATCTGATGTTGTCTCCTGTATGAAATGATCGTTCACAAATCTGGCATAGAAGCAGCCTTATCCCCTTCCCCTCCAGTCCAGCCTCCCTTTCACCAGGTGGTGGGGGTGGGAAGGACTGCAGATCATAGGATCGGCTTCCAGTCATTACTAGAGATCAGGAACTGTCTGACAGTTTGGTCATGGTGCTGGGTTCTGTGCTTTAGCTATTAAAGTATTTGTGGTTCTGTACGGCCAGCCTTGTGTTGACACACATCCACCATGGATTGACAAATGGATTTCCTGATACATCCGTACAGCTTCCAGCATGTTCATTGGGCATCTTCCCTCTTGTCCAGTGGTCTCCAAACTGTGGACCATGGACAAGATGCTGACCTTTGCTAGCTTCTATCTGGCCCATGAGGCACTATTCTTACCGCTGCTATGAAGGAGTCTTTCTGCCACTGCCACCAAAGACAGCACACCATTCCTTCCAATGATATCAATGTTTGGGTGCTATTCCTCCAACTAATACAGGTATGGGGCGGCATTTCTCCCACTGACGCCGACCGGCGGGGGCGGCATTTCTCCCACTGACGCCGACCGGCGGGGGCGGCATTTCTCCCACTGACGCCGACCGGCGGGGGCGGCATTTCTCCCACTGACGCCGACCGGCGGGGGCGGCATTTCTCCCACTGACGCCGACCGGCGGGGGCGGCATTTCTCCCACTGACGCCGACCGGCGGGGGCGGCATTTCTCCCACTGACGCCGACCGGCGGGGGCGGCATTTCTCCCACTGACGCCGACCGGCGGGGGCGGCATTTCTCCCACTAACTAACTGCGTCAATAAGCATTTGCGTTTATAAGCGTTTGACTGGTCCATATCCAGGGCACAATTCAGTAAGAGGTATCCTACCGCATCTGAGTATGCAGTAGGATACCGCATAGCATATTTTTTTAAAAAACCCATTTGAATCCACTAAAAAAGGCTACTAAAATACCGCATGATGGCTGCATGCTCGGATAAGGGTCTGGTATGGATTTTGGGGGGAACCCCACGCCATTTTTTTAAAAATGTTGACACGCTTCCCCTCAAAATCCATACCAGACCCGAAGGGCTTGGTATTGGTGGGACGCGGGGATCCCATGTCGTTTTTTTATTTTTTAATTGCCGGCAATTCTTTCTTTTACGTTCAGCTGTTAGTGGGAATCCCGCAGACAGCTGAAACATTAATGCAAGCTTTTCACTGCTAAAATACCACATGAGTTGATAAAATAGCTCGTGCTGTATTTTAGTAGCCTTCTTTTAGTGAATTTACTATTTTTCAGTGCATTCTGGGCATTTGGGAAGAGCTCCTGAGATTATCTTTTAAAAATGCTTCCAAATGCAAACGTGCATAAACACGTTATGCAAACGCTGCTAAACTGACGTGTTTTTTTTTTTACCTACGTTTTGCAGCAGTCAGTTTCCATAGTTTAGAAGAGTTTTCCAAACGCCCCGTGTATATGAACCCTAAGTGATCACATCCCATCTGTTTTCAGCTGCATTAGAGCTAGGGGAAGAGAAACAGCAGCACACTGAACTTCAGAGTAAAATGCTGTGCAGGGGGGCTTGATCATTGGAGGAGAGCAACCTGAGTTCATAGCATAGCCAGAAAACTGACCACACTGTTCTCCTTAGTGTGGTCAGCTTTTAATTGGAAAACAGAGACACTGGCAGGGGCACCAGGGATTTCACACAAAGGGAGCAATAAAAAGAGAACAGGATACTTTTTCATACAAGTACATGGTACCGCAGGCACATATCAGGAATATGAAATGTTGGGTTTTCATATTCTTTAACCACTTGCTGACGATGCTATAGCTAAATTATTGCTACGACGCGGTCGTCCAGTCCTGGGAGGGCATCATATGATGTCCTCCCAGAACCACACACCTGCTGCAGCGTGCACCCAGACGTTGGGCCAATCACAGCTGATCACGATGTAAGCACAGTTGCCGATTATCTGCAGCACTTTCCTCACGCTGTGGTAGCGCTAGGAAAGCCGGTAACCAGCAACTTTGAAAAGCGACGTTTACACTGGTAATCGGGGCACTGATTATCATTGTCCTGGTTATCAGTGCAGCCCCAACTGTGCCAGTCAGTGCTGCCTATCAGAGCAGCCTCTTCAGTTCCTCCTCGTGAGCGCCCATTGGTGCAGCCTCATCAGCGCATGTCACTGAAAGAGAAAAATTACCTGTTTGCAAATTTTTATAACAGAACTATTTTTGTTAACAAAATTTTTGGTCTTTTTTCCTTTTATTCAGCAAAAAAATAAAAAACCCAGTGGTGATTAAATACCACCAAAGAAAGTTCTATCTGTCTCAAAAAATGTATAAAAATTTAATTGCATGACCGTGCAATTGTCATTCATTCAAAGTGTGACATCACTGAAAGCTGAACATTGGCCTGGGCAGGAAGGGGGTGAAAGTGCCCAGTACTGAAGTGGTTAATGTCTGTGATGATGTAGTTCTTGTATAGCACGACCCAGCAAGGACCTGAATGTCCCATGACTGCACTTTTTCTTCTGATCCAGGAAAGAACAGGCGTCTGAAACAGGCAAAGGAGGAAGCCCAGGCTGAAATTGAGCAATACCGGCTGCAGCGGGAGAAAGACTTCAAGGCCAAAGAGGCAGCTGTATGTATTTGGGTGGGATTTAAGTAGGGTTCAGTGAATCGCTGTTCTTTTATCTACAAGTAATATTTTCAAATGGACAAATTATCAGTTACAGCTAATGCAATATTTTGGTAAAAGCTGTAAGTGACCTTAAAGTGGTTGCAAACCTAAGCTGCAGATACACGTTTCGTTAGGGATTGACTCCCATATTAAATGGTATTATTAAAAGGGATTTTCAGAAACCTTTTATTTTGAGGACACCTTACCACATAGATCTTTTCAGATCTAAACAGTCAGGGTGCTGGGTGGGATCAGTGTGTCTTGCCATGAATGACAGGAGGTGCTGCTGTCAGTCACTCTTACCCGCCCTGTCAGGGTCCCAGCTGCCTACTTGATGAGCAGCACTGCCTGACAGGACAGGTAAGGGTATCTGACAGTGGCTCCTTCTGCCATTGGCAATTATGACAGGGAAGACTGGTGCCACCATTCAAACTCAAAAAGAGCAAGGCACAGTACTTTTTTTTTTTTTTTCCTGCACATGCGCACAAGCGGTGGCAACTCTGCATAAGGTAGATGACCCTGTAGATCATTGCCACCGCCAAACACAAGATTAGGTCACTGGTAGGATCAACAGGTTTTATTTGTTTTTTTAATTAAAAAAAAATCTAATTTTCCAAATAGAAATCAATGAGACTGCACAGGGATGCATGGAATACCTGTCCATCCCCTTGCTGGAAAACCTGGTACTGCATGGGCTTATGGTATTGTACGCCCTGTGTGAACTTGGCTATACATGCAGAATATTATACTGTTCAGAATAAATTGTGGGTGGGTGTTGTAAGTGAACAAACAAATGGCAACCACTCCAGCCTATTACTAGCCTTTGCAGCAAGGAGCACATGGAAGGGTGATGCATGTTAAAATTCCCACCTCACTTATCAGCCAGCCTGCAACAATCCGAATGATCCCGTCTAACAGTTCATTTTAAAATCAAGAGGTTTTGTTTACACACATTTGCAAATACAGGCATAAGCTGCAGCAGCCACATCTCGGTACCCCAGTATACTGCAGTCCTAGCTCTAATTTTGAGAGCCTCCAAAGTTGCAGCACATATATAATAATGGCTAGATTAAAGGCAGGTATGCCTGGAGGGAGACCATCCCTCCTTAAAGGTACAGGGACACACTGGATACATTCAGTTGCCATTGTGCTTTTGCTGGGTATGCAATGTGTCCTTGTACCTTTAAGGAGGGGTGAGCTTCCTCCAGGCAAACTCACCCTGAATTTATCCATTATTATATATGCGCTCTTACTTGGGAGGCTCTCAAAATTATAGAGTTAGTACTGCAGTACACTGGGGTGCCATGTTGTGACCGCTGCAGCTTGCACATGTATTTGCAAATGTGTGCAAAATAAATCCCTTAATTTTAATGTATACTGTTAGGGTTATTTTGGTTTATTGCTGGCTGGTAGGTGAGGTGGGAATTTTCGCTTGTTTTTTTACATGTATTCTGAATAATGTGTGGGTTCTAACCCTTCCCCTATTTAAGACTAAGAAAACAAGGTTTTGGCTGGACATTCACTTTAACCCCTTTGCCGCCAGCCCTATAACTGGTGCCAGGAGTCGGGGCTTGCTTCAGAGCTTTGTAGGCACTGTGATTGAACTGGGCTCCCAATCGTGATCACTGCGTCAATGAACGCATATACAGTTGTGTTCAAAATAATAGCAGTCAGACATCACTAACCTGATCAATCACTGTTTTTGGTAGAAATGATATTTCTACATGGCAAATAATTTACTAGCAGGTGTAGTAGATTAATAGAAATCCAACAGACCCAACAGTCATGACATGCATGCTGCTGATTCTGTGTCATTGAATCACTCATTGAAAGGAGCATGTTCAAAATAATAGCAGTGTGGAGTTCTATTAGTGAGGTCATTCATTCTTTGAAAAACAGGTGGCAATTATTGCCCTTATTTAAGGAAGGAAGGCAGCAAATGTTGTACATGCTGGTTACAGTGCATTTCTCTCTGACATTCTGAGGAAAATGGGTCGTTCCAGCAGACATTGTTCAGAAGAACAGTGTACCTTGATTAAAAAGTTGACTGGAGAGGGGAAAACCTATAAAGAAGTGCGGAAAATGATAGGCTGCTCAGCTAGAATGATCGCAAATGCTTTAAAATGGCAATTAAAACCTGAAAGACATGGAAGAAAGCGAAAAACTACCATTCGAATGGATAGAAGAATAAACAAAATGGCAAGGACTCAGCCAACAATCAGCTCCGGGAAGATCAAAGAAGGTGTAAAGTTACCTGTGAGTACTGTTACAATTAGAAGACACCTATGTGAAGCCAAGCTATCTGCAAGAAGCCCCCGCAAAGTCCCACTGTTGAAAAAAGACATGTGCTGAAGATGTTACAATTTGCCAAAGAGCACATTGACTGGCCTAAAGAGAAATGGCGCAACATTTTGTGGACTGATGAAAGTAAGATTGTTCTTTTTGGCTCTAGTGGCTGGAGACAGTTTGTCAGACGACCCCCAAACACTGAATTCAAGCCACAGTACACTATGAAGACAGTGAAGCATGGTGGTGCAAGCATCATGATATGGGGATGTTTCTCATACTACGGTGGTGGGCCTATTTATCGCATACCAGGGATCATGGATCAGTTTGAATACATCAGAATACTTGAAGAGGTCATGCTGCCTTATGCTGAAGAGGAAATGCCCTTGAAATGGGTGTTCCAACAAGACAACGACCCTAAACACACCAGTAAACGTGCAACATCTTGGTTCCAGACCAACAAGATTGATGTTATGGAGTGGCCAGCCCAATCCCGGGATCTTAATCCAATAGAAAACTTGTGGGGTGACATCAAAAATGCCATTTCTGAGGCAAAACCAAGAAATAGAGAAGAACTGTGGAATGTAGTCCAATCATCCTGGGCTGGAATACCTGTTCACATGTGCCAGAAGTTGGGTGACTCCATGCAACAGAGATGTACAGCAGTTCTCAGAAACAGTGCTTATACAACTAAATATTCATTAAGTGATTCAAAGGAAAGCAAAATCTTCAAACATTTTTCAGTTTATATAGTGAATGTTTGAGTTTGTAAAGAAGAATACAAACACTGCTATTTTTTTGAACAGTCTAATATTCACTTTTCTTAAATTTTTTTAGAGGAACAACACAAATTTGATCTATTTTTCTTCATGTTTTGATTTGGAATAGAATGTGTAGTGTTCCCAATGCATTTGTGTGTATGGAAATAAAAGCTATTAGAAGGATTTTCAGCTTTATTCACTTTTTTCAACACACTGCTATTATTTTGAACACAACTGTATGTGGAAGCCCGGCATTAAATCCCACTTCTGTGGTGCCACATATATGTGTGAGGCTGGCATTAAGAGGTTAATAAACTAAAATATGCTCTTTATTCTTGATCGGTTTCTCTGAACGTTTCTATGTTTTTTAGGCTTTGGGTTCCCATGGAAGCTGCTCTGAAGAGGTGGAGAGGGAGACATCTGCAAAGATGTCCATAATTGAAGAAAACTGCAAGCAGAATCGAGAAATTGTATTAGAGCACCTGCTGTCTTTTGTGTGCGAGATAAAACCCGAAATTCATGTCAACTATCGCATCAATGGCTAGAGACCCATGTGCGCCTATGGGTTGTACCTGCCTCCTTTATTGCTGTCCTGTTATTTATTGTGCCCTGGCACGTGATAAGCCATTTTCCTGAATTTAGCACCGCCCCGGTGTAGTCTATGCAATTTAATATTCTAGCAGAGGGGACCCTTTGTGGGTGCCAGTAAGATATATATTTTACCAAAGCCTTACACAGAGGTTTAATCTTTACACAAGGTTGGATTATTGAAAAGGGAAGTAACGGGCAGGAATTGGTGGTACGAGGGGGGTTGGTGAGTCGTCTTGTGTTGTAGTTTTGAGGAAGGAGCTAGTTTTAGTCAGATTTTCTACTACTGGTGCTCTTAGTTTGCTTTTTCCATGCATACATTTTAGAAATAAAATTTTCATTTTCCTTCATGACCAGTGTAATTTGTTGCAGCTTTTTTAAAGGGTCCATGTGTACACCTCCTTTGACTAAGTAGCCGTTTTTGTTGGATGACCATGAAAAGAAGCTTACCGGTTTCCTAGGAACCAGTCGTCTTCAAGCTGCAAAGTTTGTTTTTATAATCTGAGGTCAGCTTAAGACTTAAATGCTAAGTCCACCCATTTTTTTTTTCTTTTACATGAAGCTTGGTTGCCTAAAACATCCTCAAAACTCAACCCCCCCATGTCTCTTCCTGAATTGCTGAGTGCAGCTTACTGCTGGATTCTGTTGGTTCAAAAAAAGTGTCATAGATGCTCTGTAGAATTCCAGCTGTCCTCTGCATAACAGATGTCGGTGTGGGTCACTGATTTACGTACCTGTCAGAAACACTAACGTGAATCTTTTACATGCAGGAGTCTTGGACACTCCATCTTACATTACAAAGGGAAAGGGCGCACCAGCCTAGTACATAATTGTAATACTATTTTTATTGTAGAAAAAAAATAAGATGCATCAGGTAAAATAAGAATTGAACACATCACCATTTTTCTAGGTAAATATATTTCTAAAGGTGCTATTGACATGACATTTTCACCAGGTTGGTAGCAATCCATACATACAAAGAAACCAAAACAAATAAGTTCGGAAATTAAGTTATGTGTAATAAATTGGAATGACACAGGAAAAAAGTATTGAACATGCTAACTGAAATTTATTTAATACTTCATACAAAGTCCTTTGTTGGTAATGACAGCTTCAAGATGCCTCCTGTATGGAGAAACTAGTCACATGCATTGTTCAGGTGTGATTTTGGCCCATTCTTCCGCACAAACCGTCTTCAAATCTTGAAAGTTCCGTGGGCCTCTTCTATGAATTCTGATCTTTAGTTCTTTCCTTAGATTTTGTATTGGATTCAAGTCAGGTGGTTGGCTCGGCTATTCTAGCAGCTTTATTTTCTTTCTTTGAAACCAATTGTGAGTTTCCTTGGCTTTGTGTTTGGGATCATTGTCTTGCTGAAATGTCCTCCCTCTTTTCATCACCATCATCCTGGTAGATGGCAGCAGATTTTTATCAGGAATGTCTTGGTACATTTTTCCATTCATCCTTCCTTCAATGATATGAAGTTTGCCAGTACTGTATGCTGAAAAACCGCCCCACACCATGATGTTCCCACCACCAAACTTCACTGTTGGTATGGGGTTTTTGGGGTGATTTGACCTCCAAACATGGTGTATATTATAGTATCCACAGGGTTCAATTTTGGTCTCATCTGGCCAGACTACATTCTCCCAGTATTTCACAGCCTTGTCTAAATGTTGTGCAGCAAAGTTTAAACAAGCTTCAACATGCTTTTTCTTCAGCAATGGAGTCTTGCGTGGTGAGCGTGCATACAGGCCATGGCAATTGAGTGCATTACAATTTTACCTGCTAATTCCAGGTCTTTCTGTAGCTCTCCACAAGTGGTTCTTGGCTCTTGGACACGTCTTCTGATAATTATTTTTACTCCTCTGTCAGAAATCTTGCGAGGAGCTCCTGGTCCTGGGTTCATGGTGAAATAATATTCTTTCCACTTCTGGATTATGGCCTCAACACTGGAACATTCAGAAGTTTAGAAATCCGTTTGTAACCAACGCCATCAGTATGTTTTGCAACAATAAGGTTGTGAAGGTCTTGAGAGCGTTTTGCTTTAACCCATCATGAGATGTTTCTTAGAGACACCTTTTTATAGGCCATTGGTTGAGACTGAACCAGCTGATATTAGTTTGCACTGACAAGGGGCAGGATTGCTTTCTAATTACTGATAGATTTCAGCTGGTGTCTTGGCTTTCCATGCCTTTTTGCACCTCTCTTTCTTCATGTGTTCAATACTTTTTTTTCCCTGTGTCATCTCATTTTGTTACACAACTTAATTTCTGAACTTTTATTTTGGTTTCTTTCTATTTATGGATTGCATGGGTATTTACTGACGTGAAAATTTCATGTTAATACCACCTAGAAAATTTGTGACATGTTCAATACATATTTTACCCGCTGTAATGAAATATAAGATCTAAAATAAGCTCAGGGCTCTGATGAAGAGGGCACTGCCCTTGAAACACATAATATAAACCCCTGCGAATGGGTACCGATCACATTGATTTCATGCCTGTATTTGTGTCTCACGATAATGCTCAAGGCTGGTATGCCTGTTTGTCTCTGTTTCAGTTCTTGTTTGTGGATTTCCCCGATCTGAAGTGGGCAGCAAGGCCTTTATGTTGCTCATGTATTCCTCCTTGTTGGCTTTTTCCCAAGTCTGGTGAGATTGAAGAGGAGCATTTTTTGGGGGACAATATTATTAAGACTCATAGTTTTGAGGGTCTGTCTCCTGTAGAGCTGATTCTTCACTCTGTCCTCGGTGCATATTCAGCCCCATGCTAGCTAGGACACTGTTGGCTGTGCAGTGGGCAGTGTCATAGCATCAGGTGACTCCTATCCAGTCCCATCAAGCTACCAGGAGGGAGCTTCTCTGGCCAACGGCTGAAAGTGATCAAAGGAGTGAGGGTGCTGGTGACCTCACTGTTCAAATATGGCAACAACCATATTTAGACAATGGTATCACCAGGATCTCTGCCCTCCTTTGTTTACTTTCAGCCACCTGCAAGGTAATCTCCAAGCTGGCAGCTGAATGGGGGCATAGGATGAATGATCGGTTGCTATGGTGCCCACAGCTGCCGGCTTCATAGTAACCATGGAGTCTTGTACAGGAAAATGTCATGCATTAAGGCTCACTAGCACATAATGCTCTCTAGCGTCTCCCTGTATGTTGAAATTTATTTAGAATCTGTCATAGTGGCAGATTGAATGTAATAAAAATTAGTCAGAAGGCTTGGTGAAATATTTCTAAAATAGTCTATTTTAAAAGAGCCTTACTGCCGAAAAGTTTATTGAACTTCCCTGTGTGTCTTTGAATTTGGCACGATTGTGCTCGGCTCCGTCCACACAGATCCATCATTCCAGCCTAGAATTGTTGGCATTACATTACTAGTACTGCTGCAGAGAGACTATGCAGAGCCATGACAGCGATCCCTTCCCCCTCACACCCTTGTAATCCAGCTGCAATTCCCCTAACCCAAATCTGTACCTCCATACACACCTGAGGCTGGGGGAAAACATTGGAAGAGCCTGTGTATTGCACCCACAACACACATATTGTGGGTGCAGCACTCCTGTAGGCTCAATTGCAGCAATTAGTAAATATACATTGATCATCAGCATTTACTAAGCAAAAGTAGAAGAAAAGGACTAAGCCTTTAAAGAGAATATGGCACATGGAGGGCAAACTGCAGCAGGTCTGAAATAGACACCTAAGTGGACCTGTGCATGCCTAAAGCAGCCCTCTGGTGCTTTTTTTCAGTCATGACAAGAAACTCCAAACTACCAAACGTGAGAGTATTGTCTGAGCTTGCCAGAAAGCTCCACCTCTACACATACTACTTGGTAAATTGAATAATCCGAACACATAAAGCAAAGGTCAATTGTGGACTTTAGAGGCACTGCGACAAAAATGTTTTTTGTCAAAAATAATTTTGACAAAAATATCCCTCCACTGGCTTCCCGTTGCCCAACGGATAACATTCAAAACACTAACAACGTATAAAGCCATTTATAACTCTGCCCCAAATTACATCACCGATCTTGTCTCTAAATATCACCCAAACCGTACAAACCGCTCCTTGCAAGACCTACTCTCTAGCTCCCTTGTCTCCTCCTTCCATGCTCGTCTCCAGGACTTCCCCCATCCTCTGGAACTCTCTACCCCAATTTATCAGACTATCGCCTACTCTGCTCACTTTTAGGTGATCTCTGAAAACCTATCTCTTCAGGGAAGCCTATCCTGCCCTCGGCTAATACTGGAATCTTTTACTCTTCCAACCAGTCCATCCCCCACAGTTACTACCTTTTGTACCACTAGCCCCTCCCTCCTAGATTGTAAGCTCCAAGGAGCAGGGCCCTCAAATCCCTCTTGTATTGAATTGTATTGTTACTGTATTGCCTCCCGTTATATTGTAAAGTGCTGAGCAAACTGTTGGCGCTATATAAAACCTGTATAATAATAATATGTTTTAAAATCACTTTATTATAGGAATGTACACATACACATCAGTTACATACATGTTACTCCGCTAAGAATATAAGACTCCCATGGGGAGGGGGTAGAGTATTCTATGCTAGTTACAAAACTCTACAAATATTTTTCTTATTAAAATTGACACAAATGTACCGTATCCCAGTAAAGATATCAAAAGACATAAATCAAATGTCGATATGGGTAATTACATAGTAGTTACTCAACATGTTTTGCGACATTAACACTTCTTCAGCAGTTACTTGAGGTATCGGTTACAGAGCAGACAGCGGGACGGAGTGTGTGTGGTTCCTTCATCTGACACCCCCAATTCATCTGGCAGTCCCCAAGAGCAGGGTAGCTCTATTTCTAGGTAAGCCCATAGTGGGCTCCACTACAGGAAACGTTCAGGGCGGAACTGGCTGTGGACTATACCCTCTTTTAGAGATGTATTGGCTCTACTACCCCAGCTGCTTGGGCTATTCCTACTTTGTAGAATTGAGGTAGTGCACCATATTGATTCTATCCTCCCCATTGCTTCATCCTTTGCTTGTATTACAACAAGGTTTTATATATATTACGTAGCAACCATTGGAGTCGAGTGGATAATTTTGAGGCCCTTATATATTACTGTATAATAATATTTATCTACATTTATTACTTCAGTGAATACTATATAGTAACCTTTTGGGCTTTAAAATCGATGTTCACATCAATCTTACAGCCTTTACCTTTGGAAGATTTTGAAAACAACCCTCCTATGGGGACTTGATTTATACATTCGTGTCAATTTTAATAAGAAAAATATTTGAAGAGTTTTGTAACCAGCATAGAATACTCTACCCCCTCCCCATGGGAGTCTTGTATTCTTAGCGGAGTAACATGTATGTAACTGATGTGTATGGCGTACATTCCTATAATAAAGTGATATTAATAAATATTTTTGTCTCAGTGCCTCTAAAGTCCGCATTTGGCCTTTGCTTTGTGTGTTCAGATTATACTATTTAATGTAATGTTATGGGTCGTAGCACATAGAAGCCTATATATGCCCCTACCTATGGTCACTCTGTACGTGATAATCATTCGTGTTACTGCTTGGTAAAGTACTGATTGACAGCTTCACTGACCAATGAGAATGTATAGGAGGCAAGAAGGCTGGGTGGCAAACTTTGTCAGAAAGTGCTTGAGCATGCCAGAACGTCCTGAGATGTGGTTGTGCTAGGAAAGCCGCTACTGGCACGTCCAGCTCTAGGTGCCTAAACTACCTTTCAACAGCCTGCTGCCCCCCATCTCTACAGTGACAATCTCCGTAATCACCTCCCTACTGCCGTATTGTAAGAAAAAAAAATAAATGCTGTTTATAAATTGCACTGCAGAAATAAGGAATACGTGGCCAGTGCGCCCATTCAGTGTCTGTTATGGACCTGTCATTGGACAGCTTGCATCACAGACAAAAGGCGCTGAGCGAGCTGGACGCTGTGATGGCCAATTAGCTTGTGTTTACATCTGAGCTCCCACCTCTTCCTCATCTGCTGCCTATCCACATCCATTCTTACAAGAACAAGCAGGAGAAACCTTAGCTGTGTAAGTCCTACTGCTCTCACTAACCACCAATTAAATGAGGGCACAATGATCAATTGGAAGGGGTGGGCATGGCACGCAATGACCACAACCAGGGAGCACACAGGTGGCATTTTGCCACACATTACCACCGGTGTTATGGGACACTCGCCACTGATCACCATCATTAATGGAGGCACCCACTGGGTGCTAACTTTTAAAGGGGCACTCTCCACTGACCACCACCAAAAAGGGGTGCTATCTGCTGACCAGAGAAATCTGTGAGCTCTTCTGACCCCTGCACTCTGACTTGCTCCACTGTATATGCTATGTAATAAACTAATCTGGAGGCATTTTTTGAGCCATAAGAAATGCAATACATCTTTTATTTTTTAAAAAAAGTTTGTTCTTTCTCTTATGCTGATTGACGGACGGAGCCTTTCTTCCTAATTCATGAACAAACAGGGATTTATAGCCCTGCCTACAGGAGTAGGACACTACACGAAAAAAAACAACTCAGCACCTCCCTTGGGCAGTCCTGTCTGGGCATAAAGCCCTTTCTCTGCTATAGGCAAACCAGTCATTCTGCATAGTGTTTTCAGGAGTATGGACCTGATTTTATGCTGGGGCTTGTGGTTCCATAGCTTTTTTCCTATGATTTTTTCTTTTTCCCACAGAGATCTTCTATCAACAGGCGGGCTGGATCATTTCTATCCAGTGGTCATCCCAGTCTGACCAGCAAACGCACGCAGACCACTAGCTCCACGCTCGATTGGCCGCAACATGCCCCATTCTGGACCAGGCTGGCCAGCAAGTTAAACATTTCACGGGGACGCACATGACTGCGCACCTATAGTCTGTTACCCCTAGCCGACAGCCCCCCACTTCGGTGGAAAGGAAGATCTGTCATGGGAGCCTTACCCTCATGCTCCTTTGGATTGGTAAGTAGATGCCCCCCTCTTCCATCTCTAGATGCGGTGTGGGACACAAGTACTCCCTGGGGTGGTCGATCCCTCCCCCTCCGGGCCTGGTTCGCGGGATAGGGTGCTTTGCTGGCTGCAGTGGTGGTATCTGGCCTGTGGCCTGCCAAGTATGCAATGACTGCTTTGTTGTTGGCCCCCTGTAAGTTTGTTGGTCGATCCACCTTGGCACCCCTGGGGGGGGGCATTGAAGGGTGGGGCTGCTTGCTGCCTGGTGGTTTTTGAGTCTCCTTTGGGGTCTGGGGGCTCTGTTGCGGCCATATTGTTCTGGTCGGCTGGTGGCCATGTTTTTGGAGCCACGGCCACCATTTTCCCAGTGATTTTGGAGATATCCTTAGGCTGAGCATGCATGGTGACCATTTTGCCTGTGACCAAGTGCCTATCTGGGCTGAGGATAGTCTTGAGCACCTATTTTTGCGCAGCCAGCGGCAGCTCTCTCCTGTGTCCTGTGTATCTGGGGTGTGGGGGAAGCTCCTGGGGCTCCTGGCGTGCAGCTCTGGAGGGACATGGCATGCAGGATACATGGGCAACTCTAGCAGCTCCAGGAGGTTGTGGTGATTCTCCCTTGAGGGGGTCCTCTTTCTCTTTGCTGGACTAGCTTGGGGTGTTCTCTCCTGCCCTGTTCCCCTGTGTAGTCCCTAACTGCGGCAGTGCCAACCAGGGTGTCCTTATGTAGCCTCAGGAGCATGCTGCTACATCTGCTTTCCTGGAGTTGCTCATCTCCCACATGGAGGCGGTGTACAAATGCAAGGCAAGCAAGAAGCAACCCCTTCGCAGTCACCCTCGACTTTGGACTGTTCTGAGCCCAAAACAGGCACCATGGCCTGGCTGGCTTGGGCTACTAAGGTCTTTCCTTAGCCTGCTTATTTGGACACTTTTGTCTACAAGGACTGGGGGTCATCCAATGCATCCGTTTGTACTCCCTAAGTGCTTCACAGTAAGTTACCCCTTTGAGGAGGCCGTTCTGAAGAAGTGTACCTCTTCCCCTGTAGTGGATCCCCCCATTTCTAGGCTTAACAAGGTCATGGTGATTCTGGTTGAGGAATCCCCCTCTTTTAAGGACCCTGCAGAGCAGAGGCGATGGGCCGTTTTTATGTTCACCATGGCTAGATTGGTGCTTTGGCCTGTGACCGAATGGGCCAGTTTTCTGTGACAAGCCTTGACTTCTAGCCAGAAGCCCCAAGCACATGTGGAACTGAATGACATTATCAAGCAAATTATGAGTGTGGAGAGTACCTTCCTTGTTGCTTAGGAAGGCTGGGCCGGTCATCACAGCAAATATGTGGATTTTTAGTTCCCCGGGTCCTCGGTCAAGGGCTCCAAAACCTTCAAGACTCCCATGGGAGGCATCAAGCGCTCATGGCCCCAGAAGCCCTCCATGCAGATAAGTCCTCAGCATCAAGGTTCGCCCCACCCATTTCTGGGGGGGGGGGGGTCGATTTTTGCTGGTTTCTGGGCCCGTGGACATCCCTCATCCCCAACAAGTCCATGAAATCATTCTTTCAGGCTACAAAATTTTTATTTCCGCTGGATAGGTTTTTTCCCTCCAATCTGCATCTTTCGCCAGCGTGCCTGCGGGCTCTATACGGGGCAGTGCAGTACCTGCTCCTTCAAGGAGTGATTGTCCCGGTCCCTGAGTCCGAGCGATTCCAGGGATTTTACGCCAATCTGTTCAAGTTTGCAAGTCAGACAGGGTTCACCTGATACTGGATGTCAAGACCCTGAATTCCTTCATCCGGGTTCACAAGTTCAAGTTGGTATCCATTCGCTCGTGGTGGCCTTCCTTCACCAGGGGGATTTTCTAGCCTAGACATTGACAATTACCTTCACATTTACGAAGGACATCAGCACTTCCTACGCTTTGCTAATGGGGATGCACATCATCAATTTGTAATGTTGTCCTTTGATATGACCTCCGCTCCCCGGTTGTTTACAAAGGTCTTGGCATTGGTTCTGGCCATACTGAGACAACGGGGATCTCTGTGATCTATTATGTGGACAACTTGCTTCTATGTGCAGGAACTAATTTGTCCCATGAGGGACAGCATGGAGATCACCATGCGTTCTCCACAGGACTTGGAGTGGATCATGAACCTCAGGAAGTCTGTGTTGACTCCATCCACGCACTTGGAGTATCTGAGGCTGAATCTTGATTTGGCGCAGGCCAAAGTGTTTCTCCCATTGATCAAACTCCAGAAGCTCTGGTAGGTGATCCGGCAGCTTTTGTCTTGCATGTGGCCCTCCCTGCATTTTTTTTTTGTATGCAGGTTTTAGGTGGCTACCTTTTTTGAAGCAGTTTTGTATGCCCAGTTCCATATGAGAACTGCAGAACGAAATCCTATCCAAATGGAACAGGTCTTCTGCTTCCATGGACAACTGAATTAATCTGGAGTGGTTGATGAGGACCTCTCTTCTCTGGTGGTGCCGATTTCTGTCTCTATGGACCAAAAAGCCCTTCCTTCCCCTTAACTGGACTGTGGTCATGATGGAATCCAGTCTGTGGGGATGGGAAGGAGTCCAAGGATCAGCCTTGGCTCAGGGTCAATGGACTCCAGAAAAAGCTTGATTGGCCATCAACGTCCTGGAGCTTTGAGCGATCAAGTTGTCACTGACACATTGGAAGGGTCTACCAATCAGGATCCAGTTGAACAAAGCAACCCTCAGGGAGGCAAAAGTAATGCAGTAGCAGCGCTGGAGAAGTCTCACATCCTACAATGGGCAGAAAGGTTTGTTCCACCTCTGTCCACCGTACACATTCCAGGTGTCCCTGCACCTGGAGGTGTTCCATCAGTTTTGTGTTTGTTAGGGGACTCCGGACTTGGATATTCTGATGTCTTGCCTCAACCAGAAGGTTCTGAAGTTTTTGCTGGACGTGATGGTTCTGCTGGTGGCACCATGGGATCAGTAGAATCTCATATTCTCCTTTCTGACCCATTGGCTGATTCATCGCCTGCTGCACAGGATAGAAGCCAAAGAAATACCAGTCATTCTGGTGACTCCGGACTGCACTCACCTGGTACGCTGACATGGTGCATTTGGTGACCTGGCGGCTGCCTCTTCGCGAGGACCTTCTGCTGCAGGCCCGGTCTTCCACCTTGCTTTACCGTCGCTGGCTTTGATGGCATGGCATTGAAAGCCAGGTCCTAAAGGACGGGGTTGTATTGCTCAGTGATTCCGACTAAGGATTGTAAGTATACCTCCAAGGAAGATTTATAATTGCACCTTTATTTATTGTCGCATTGTCGAAAAGCTTATATAGTTTGGTATGAATTTTTGGAGTTCCATCCTCACTCCTTCTTGGTGGCTCGGGTGTTGGCTTTCCTGCAACGTGACATTGATTAGAAGCCTGCCATGTGTACTTTTTAAGGGTCAAGTCTCTGCTCTGGCTGTTTTCTTTCAGCATCCCTTGGCCACACATTCTTTTGGTCACGCATTTATATCATTTATCTGGGGGTTTGTCATGTGGTGCTTCCCGCTGTCACCATTGGACTTGAATTTGGTGTTCTCAGCCCTTCAGAAGCCTCCTTTCGAGAGTATTTGGAATGTTCCTTTGCTTATGCTCTTGCCTTCCTCTATCACTTCGGCATGGCAGGTGTAAGAATTGGCAACTTTGCCCTTTAAGCTGCCTTATCTGATATTGCACAAGGACAAGGTAGTGCTTTGACCATCTCCTTTTCTTTTGAAGAACGTGTCAGATTTCCACTTGATTGAGGATATTGTCCTTCCCTCCTTGTGTCCTCGGCTTTCGCACCCTAAGGAAGTGGCTTTGCAGTCCTTGGACGTGGTACACACAATTTGCGTGTACCTTTCAGTGTTGGCCACCTTTCAGCGGTCCAGTTCTCTTTTGTGCTCACAGACAGTCTGAGGAAAGGTATAGTGGCCTCTTCTGCCACTATTCATTGTTGGATTTGGCAGACGATTGTGCCAAATCCATGGTGGTGCACTCCACCTCCTGGACATTCCAATATCAGCCATCTGTTTCTCAAGTTTGCAAAGCAGCAACCTGGTATTCTGTGCACATATTTACAAAATTTCTAGAAAGTTGATGTGTTGGCATCTTTTGATGCTAGCTTTGGCCACAAAGTTTTGCAGGCAGCTGTTTAGGACTATCAGGTTGCCCTGGGATTTTTCTCAGTTGGTTTGCCCATCCTTCGTTGTGGCACTGTTTCGGGACATCCCTGTTTGGTCATGGATTATGAAAGGCTGTATCCATCAATGAACTCCGAAAGGGATTTACAGTGAGTAACAAAAAATCCAATTTTTATCATTTACAGTATATATTTAAAAAAAAAAAATCAAAACCGAATGGTTATGAACCACTTCCTGTCCAGCCATTTTATATAAACGGCCGGACGGCGGCAGTGCAGGGGCAGGTGGCCGTTTATAAACGGCCTCCCCACCCCCTGCTTGTGCCCGCTCCCGGAGACAGTGGAACACCGATCATTCTACGGGATATCTGTGTGAGGTCCCAATCATGTGATCACTGATTGGCCAATCAGTGATCACATGAAGAGTAGTAAGCAAGATGTCACTTCTGAAATCTGTAAATGATCACAGAGGTCACATGGTACAAGGCTATTCACAACAGCCTTGTACCATGTGACAAGCTTTGACCAATCACAGCTCACACAGTATTACTCAATGGCTGCAAGAATGCAGCCAGAGAGAAGGAGAAATGATTGCTTTTACAGCCTTTATGGGTGTAAAAGCAATCAGTGTAAAAAAAAAAAAAAATCTTCATAACTGGTGACACTATACTGCTAGGGTGACAGTATGTAAAAAAATAAATTTAAAAAAAATAAAATTTTTGGTTATACACTAATTTTGTTTTTGTTTTTTTTTACTAAAAAGATAAGTTAATAAATTTTAGCCAAGATTTATGAAGAGATTTATTTGCAAAATTTTATAAGAAAAACACTTTTTTTTCAAACTTTTTGGACATTTACATTATATAACAAAAAAACGAAAAATCCCAGTGGTGAATAAATACCACCAAAATAAAGCTTTATCTGTCTCAAAAAACATCTAAAAAAATTTGTATGGGTACAGTGTTGCATGACCGCGCAATTGTCATTCAAAGTGTGATTGTGCTGAAAATTGGCCTGGACTGGAAGGGGGTAAAAGTGTCCGGACTTGAAGTGGTTAAAGTGGAACTATAGGCAAAACTTTACATTTTGAATAGAATAAGGAAGGGTTATAACCCTTGTAAGTTTATTTTTTTGTGTCCCGTTAGGGAGATTTACCTTCACTTCCTGTCCGATGGCCAAAACAAGAAGTTAGAAAATCTCTGCAAATTAAGGGGATTCATTGGGGACCTCCCAGGTCACCAGAACTAGTGTCCCCACTGAAAAATATCCCGTTTTTACTTTTCCTGGGACAACCCAAAATGTGGGATTTCTTTTACTTTCATTTTCAATCCTAAGGGTAAACAGGAAACATAGGGTAAATCTCCCCAACAGGGCCACAGACGGCTATAAAAACCTAGTAGGTGTTCGAATCCATCTCTACTTTGTCCAAAACTAAAGAATATAGTTATGCCTTTTAGTCATACTTTAAATACCACCAAAAGAAAGCTTTATCTGTCTCATAATGATATACAGTTATTCGGTTACAGTGTTGCATGATTGAGTAATTGTGAGTCAAAGTACAACAGCACTGAAAACTGTACAATGGCCTGGTACTGCAGAGGTATATCAAGGCCAGCACTCAAGTGGTTAAGCTAGATATGTGATTTTTATTTTTAATCAAATATATTTCTAAAATTGCCAGAACACAAATCTTGAGTTCAAAAGTGAATACGTGTTCTCAGTCAGTGAATAAGTAGCAGAACAGAAGAATAACTGCCCAAAGCTTGCAGATTTAAAAGCAGGCTGGCAATGACCGCTCCATTTTAATAGTACCTGCAGGTGTACACTGCATTAAGGCCTTAGCTGCATGGGACACGTTTTAGATGATAATTTGCATTCCTAAATTTGTCAGCGATTAGGTCTTGTTCACAGGGGCTTTGGCCTATATAAAAGCGTGTTACAGCAAGCTTTTTCCAAAGCATTTGTAAAGCTTTTAGCAAGCACCAAGCAGTTTTTTTTTTTTTAAAGCCCTTAAAGAAAACTTGAGTTCCATTATCAGATGTTACAATTTATAACTTAATGGGAGTGCTGACCACTACTTTAAATAACTGCTAGCAGGCTTTTAACAAGTTTCAAATTGTGCTGAACCCTGCTGATAGATTCTCTAAAATGACAGTTTAAATCCGCTCAAGTTCTGTAGGGGGTTTTTGTTTTGTTTTTTTTCTTTAAAATAACCGTTAATTTCCCTTAAGATCTGTGTTTTTTTTTGTGGAAACTTTATTGATTTTGCACATAAAGGTTGCAAAACCTAGTACAAACAAAAAAAACATTGTGGAATTCCACACCGCCGTGCAATGCCGCCAAAAGTAATGCTCTAGTAATGAATCATGCCCAGAAGTTAAAGTAGACAGAAGTGCAATGTGACATCTACCACACAGCATGATTGACTACGCCAAAGCTATACTTCCAGGGCAAAATAAAACCGTGGATGGATTTGGGTGAAAATTTTCTTTTAAATGGCAATACACCCAGAGAGAGAGAGTCTGCATGAGCTGACTGTCACACCATGACCGCCTCATGAAAGAACTGATTTATCAGAGACCCAGCTATGCTATACTATTTTACATTTCTTAGGCCAGCCTCTATTTATGTAGGTGGCCTTATACAGTAGCAAAGCCTTGTTCATGAGCGACTTCCAAAAGGCAAGAGTGGGGGCCCCTGCCTGTCCATTTCAATACAATTGCCTTACGAGCATAAAATAAGGTTATGGTAAAAAGGGTTTTCTGAGCCCTGAAATTCACCAACTCCTCCACCATGTCCAGTAGGCATTCAGAAAAAGTCATACCTGAAGAGCAGTGAGGGAGGTTTTCAAGAGCTCGGACCACCCCCTGCCAAAAACTTGTATGCGTGGACAGTTCCAGAAGACATGCTCAAAATCTGCCGAAGAGTGCCCACACCGCAAACAGGTGTTATAAATTTCAGCCAATTTGGCAAGTTTGTAATAGATTCTATGCAGTATTTTTTACTGAATGAGGTGGTCCCAGGCCTACACCAAGTGGTGGAAGGGATAGTCCCACATATCATCCCAGTCGTCTCCCTGGAAATTGGGTATCATTGACATACACCCCTTTCTGCACCTTTCAAGGGGCTTAGGTCTGACCGTAAAAAAGCTCTTGTAGACCTCAGACAGAGTTTTCCTAAGCCCACCTGATCCCAACAACCTCTCTAGATCTGAAGATCGAGTCTGTAGGAGAGTGGTACCAAACTGGAATATAAAGGCATGTCATGACTGTAAGTAACAAAACAGGTACTGATTTGGAAGTTGAAACTTAGATTTCTATTCATCAAAGGCCTGCCTGCCCCTACAATATCTTGGATTTGTTTGTTTCTCCTGCCAGCCCACATAATAGGGTCAGGAATGCTACCAAAATGCGGGCGACGGGGGTTATACCAAAGAGGGGTAGATGGTGAGCACCCAACCTCCTCAGGCTGCATGATACTCTGAACGTTGTCCCATGCCCATAGAGTGACCTTCATGGAACCCATCATAGGGGCAGACCACTTGGGACCCCTAAACAGGTAAGATCCTACTAAGGCCACCTCCAGGACCGTAGCTGCATTCCCTTCATCTCACCAGCCAACGGCACACAAATACCATCTCGCCCGCTAAGAAATATTTAAAGAGATTCGGTAAGGCAAGGCTACCCTGTCCTAGTGGCTCTTGAAGAGTACGCAGACCTATTCTAGGATGAGAAGATGGTCACAAAAAGGAGTAAAGAGGCCTTCTAGTTTTCTTTAAAAAAAGGTGGAACCTATATTGGCGAGCTATGAAGGAAGTAAAGTATAACAGGCAAGAGTTTCATTTTAAGTAAGTTGATTCTACCTCGAGGTGACAATGGCAGGTGTTTCCATGCCTATTAAGATCTGTGTTTAACCTCCCCCAGCTGGAGCTGAAATCGCTGCTATGCCCAATTTTGCAGTGCACATTTTGTACATGAAAGTGCGCTTAAAGCCCAGAAATGTTACATATTTTCTAAAAGTGGAAGCCCTGTAGAATAAAATGATGGTAGTTGCAGTTATTTTATGTCACACGATATTTGTGCAACTGCAATCTATATTTTAAAAAAGAAATATGCTCAATTTTAGTGCACACAATATAATCCACAAATTTTTGCTAAAATATGAAAGGTAAGTTTAGGTAAGTTTGTAAATACCAAACCTCTGAAGTCTCAAAATTGTATGCACACACAAATGGCCAAAGACTGATACCTCAAATTTTCCTTGGGTAATGATTTGTCTTTTGTTTTGTGGGGGGGGGGGTTGTATTTATTTTAACTGTTTCAACCTTTTTTTCTTTTCTACTTAAATTGTTTGCTATTATAAGTGCCCTATGTCATAGCATACTGCAAGTGATAGGTTATCTTTTAAAGAGACATCAGGGGTCTATAAGATCCTCAATGTTGTCTCTGCACTGACTTCCCATACAGCTTCTTCCCTGCCCAGAGGGAATAGGGTTTGACATCTATGAACACAGAATTGCTCAAGCGGTCTCAGCCTTTTACTTCACACAGGAGATCACCTGCTCTCCAACATGACTAGCAGTGAGATCAAGTGTGTTTTGACACTATTCCAAACCTTCCTGAGCTATCCCACCAGGAATCTCACTGTAAGACTACCAATCATAAGTGGCCAAGACATTTCCTGCCCCACACATGCACTTTTACATGCACCTTGTATACATGCAGATGTGGGGTGGGAAATGTCTCAGCCACTTATGATTGGTATCTGCAGTAACCGCTTCCTGGGGGCACAGCTCAGGCGGGTTCTGATCGTATCCAAACATGGCTGAGCTCATCCCTAATCCTGATACCCACCAAGCTAGTCCTGGGCACCCAAGAGGGACAGGTAAGCCTGGCACACATGGCTGCAGGCGGCATGTTACAAGCACTGTAGAAGTGATTAAGTAACTACAACCACTTCCATTAGAAAGCCAGGAATAAAAGTGTAAACAAACTCCTAGCTACTATAGAGACCAGGGGTTTGTTTACATGCCAATGCTGCCACCGCTGTAATAGCTGCATCAGTATCAGCAAAAGGGTTAAAGGCTCTATCAAAGTTGGCGTGGTCTTGTCAATAGATATGTGAAAGCTTGTGCGTACATTGCTCTTATACATGCTGAAGTTCATCTGAAGAAGGACCACGTTTCAGAACAGTGGAGAATAATTTCTATTTGATTAAGCAAAGCACAAACTTCTTCCACTGTGCATGATTATCCTATATTATTTATATAATAGAAAATGTACAGTCCATCTAGTTCAACTAATAGAAAAAAATAAATAAATAGAAAACATCCATATACATGATTGTATACCCATAGCTGATCCAGAGGTCGACAAAAAACCACAATAAACATGGTCCAATTTGACTCAGTTAGGCAAAAAAAAAAACCCTTCCCGATCCCTCAGGAGGTAGTCAGATATTCCCTAGATCTCTGGTGTTAATACGTATAAATATTAATATCCAATTATATTTTGTGCATTTAGAAATACATCCAGCTCTTTTTTAAAACAATCTACTAAGCTGGCCGGAACTAGTTCTCAAGGGAGTCTATTTCACATTTTCACTGCTCTTACTGTGAAGAACGTTGGTGGTTAAACCTGTTTTCCTCCAGATGTAAAGCTCCCTTGTCTTCTGTAATGACCTGAAAGTGAACAACTTTACACCAAGTTCAATATATGGACCACTTAATGTATATATTTATATATGGTGATCATATCCCTTAATCTCCTCTGCTCAAGAGAGAATAAATTGAGTTCATATAATCTCTCCTCATAGCTGAGCTCACTTCTGAGTTATTTAGTGAATGAATGAATGAAGTGATGGAGAAATATAGTGATCAGTATGGTGCTGGAACCTGAGTGTAAAGTCATGTTGGCATCCTGCCTTTTTACATTGAAATTACCCCTAGATGCATAGTTTTACTTTTACTAAATCTTCTTTGAATGTTGTCACTCTTCTTAGGCTCTGCAATTCCCAACGGACAAAACTATGCAGAAGATGTGTGGAGTGGTTGTGTATATTCCTAGCTCTAGGCACTGTAGAGGAATCCTGATTATGAAATGTTTTAGAGAGAAGTCATGCTGTTGTTCATACCATCCATCAGGTCTGTTACTTCCTCTGCATTGGATATGGAGATTTAAATGCATTTTGACTGCCTGCAAATATCAGTCCTCTCTTGAATGTGCATGTTCTAAATTGTCACTTAAAGGATCTATCTAAGCAGAAGCAACATTTCTGTGCCTATAATAGAGATTTAAAATGTTGGTTTCCCCTCGTCTCTCTATTTTATGTTAATCTTATATTACCTGTACCAGGGATTCTGCTCTTGGGTGGTCAACACAGGACACTTGCAATACTCTGCCCAGCTACCCTTAATTTTTGCATTTAAGTCTTGGAGGACATTTTGATTTAATCTGTCATTAATTCCTCTGGTATAACATTTTATGAATTCCATGTATTTCCATGGAAAATTAGCATAGCAAAAACGTTAATACAAAATGTATTGAATGAGAGGTTGGAGGGCTAAGTCACATCTAGGTGAGGGGAGCAGGGGCAGTTGCTGAGAAAATTACTGCAAACTTTGTAGATGTATGCATTTTGATGCAATTAGTTCTCAAAGACAGTAAGGGCTTGTTTGAAAAGCACACTTATAGCATGTTAGGAATATGTAAATATGTAACTTACCTCTAGTAAGAACCTTTTATGGAAACGAGCAGCAGATCTAGACATATGTATGAGAAGATGGATTTATAAGCAAATCCTGACTTTTCCTTTTAAAGGCTCAGCTTAGTCCAGTGTCTTAAGCTGGTAGTAACCTCTGCATATACAGCCAGGTTGGGCAATGACCCTAATGTCTACACAGACCCACAGATACCAAGACTTGTCCACTTAAGACAGTCTTGTTAATACAGTAAGGGTTTTCCCCTATAAGTTGAAACATTATGTTTCTACAGTGCATTTCTCCCATCTTGGTTCATAGACCTAACCATGAATGACCTGTGTATAGGAATGTACTCATTAGTACAGATATCTAAGGATGGTTGGGTTGGCTGTATGTGTGACCACCCTCTACAGTCTAGATACTCACCAAAAGAATTTAATGCAGTTTTTTTCAACCCTTTTAACATGGGGGAACCCTTGAAATACTTTTCTAGTTTCAGGGAACCCCTGCTAATAATTACTTTATCTACAGCTCATAGTATATTTGTGTTATGGTTAAAATAAGAATGCTGCTTACATTTAGGGTCAGTAGGAAGAAATCCCCCCCCCCCTCCCCTATAAATAGCTAAAAAGATTATTAGTGTCAGTAGTTACTTATCTAAGAGGCAGAAATTGTTTATTGCTCAAGGAACGCCTATCAACCTTAAGAGGAACCTCACTTATAAGCCAATTTCCAGATTGTTTTTTGTAGATGCCCCCCCTTTTTCTTCTGAAATAGAAAATAAAATCTTTACCAAGCACTACTTGCTCTTTCCATGCTCTGGAGCTGCCCTTCAAGTCCTCCTCCATGGTCCAGCGTTGGTTCTCTTCTCGGATAAATGGCACCCAGCATCAATCTATTTTCTGTGAGCTCCAAGGCATCATGGACACACCCCATGGCATCGTTCTCTGCAGTATAGAGGGTTTCCCAATGTCACTGAAGGAAGAGGACTTCAGGATGTCATATGACTGGCCATAAGGCTACTTGACAAAATGTATGTATGCAAAAACATTTTTAAAAATTGCAAAGGGGGGTGGAGTTGGCTTTAAGGAAGAGGTCTACATGAATACAGCAATAAGAGGCCAATGGAATGGAAAATGGCATTTTTTTCTTGCAAGATCTTAAAACATAGGACCTTGCTTACTTGTTTACTTTTGTATGCATTGGTTCTGCTCTCAAAATGGCTTCTCGTGTTTCTGAAGGTCACTGGCTTATGCTGTAGGTGGCTTAGAGCCACTGCAGAAAGCGACTGGACTAGATACAAGTTCCATATTGTGAATCACCAGCACAGAACGGGGTGGTGTGTGTTCTGAAATATTAATGAGATCAGCATGTGTTCACATAGGTAATGAAAATTAGAGCTCAGGTTACAATAGAATGCCATTCTGCTCTCTTCAGGAGTAGCAGATGCACAGTGTGGGGTTATATTTAGTATCTACACATTAAAATACTGAGCGCTGCAGTTTTGTGTGAGAACAAAAAGATTAATTGCCTTTTCACTCCTACCTGTTCCTATTTTAGCACCAAATGGTAATATTCTTCCAGTTTTGCAATTATTTTGTATTCTATTTCATCCAACAATACCTAAATGAGATGAAATAGCCATTCAAGGATAATGATGCATTACCGGTGCTATTTGCATAACAAGGGCAGGACAGGGACTTTGCTCAGGATAACTGCTGTATACACATAATGCAGTACTGAGCTTCTACAGGAGCAATAAACATACAATTTTAAAGGGTCAGTCCACTAAGAATTGACATTTCACCTTTAGTTGGGATAGTGGTGTAGAAAATGGGATTTTAGCTGAAAATGGGCCCCAACTGCAGAGGACATGAAAAAAAGTACCTCTGCACTTGATGTGTAGGGTTCTCATTGCAGTTCTGCCCCCAATCTTGTCTGGATAGCACCCTCTGCTTAGTGAGTACCAAATAAAGTGGTGGCAAAACCCAGCAGAGGTAGGGGGGGCCTAGTGGGAATTTTGCATTGGAGATCTTAAATAGAGCTACTTTGCTCATTTAGGTTCTCTTGTATAGAGAACCCCATACCCAGTGATTACTTTCCCTGTGTTTCTCCAACAATCTGATTTGGATCATGTCAGAGCTTACATGTGGTTAACCTCTTTCCTGCTCCCCACCTGACAGTGTTCAGAGCTGCCAAATGGCTACTCAGGCCTGAGCACTGCATTCTGGGATGAAGTGGCATGCTCCTCCATGCTTGGTAGCACCTGCTATTGGAGGGCTCCAAAGGAGTAACAAAGAAGCAGGGTAACTCTTCAATGATGAGTATCAGCTGGTAGAGGAAGTTCTTTTTAGAAGAGAACCTGTTATTTTGCCTTGAATGTGACGATTCTGTTTAAAGGAGAAGCTCACTTTTGACAAAAATAATAAATGCACATTTTTTTGCAGGTAAAAAAAATGTGAATTTATTATTTTTTGCTGTAGGAGCCTGTAAAGCACTGCAGCAATAATCAGCAGATCGCTGATGCCATGCAGGTCTCCTGCAGACCTGTCCGTGTGTCCGCTCCCTCATACGGAGAAGCCAATACTTATTGACAGGAAGACTGAATGAACTCTCACAGTGCTGTGGTAGTACGTTGAGAGCTACAACCTGACAGCCACTAAGGCTGCTGGGACTTGTAGTTTTCCATTCACAGAGGACAGTGAATGAGTGACGTGGCTCGGTGGGCAGAGCCCCGCACAATTGCAGTTTTTTTCAATTTTGACAGCAGGGGGAGAAGATCCCTTGCTATCTGTCAAAGTGGAGTAGCGGGGGCCTATGCATTTGTAACATGTTACACCCTGAATACAGATGTAACATGTTATAAAAGGTGAACTTATCCTTTAAGTCCATAGTAAAAGCACTGAGGTGAGTGTTTCTTTAAAAGGGTGACATGTTCCATTTGCATGGATGTAACTTTAAGGTCCTTGGGTGGCTTCCCAGACACATTGGAAACTGTTCTTGGTTGATTTTTAGAAACCTGTGGTTCTGCATGTGGGCTCTTGGTATGTAATGTGGGTGAGTACCAGTAGAGAGTGGGTCTGAGGACTCGAGCATAGCAGCTGTCTATCACATAGGGTGTGCTGCCTCCTTGTGGGAAAAGAACTCAGCACCTGGCAGAGAAACAGCATCTGGTCCTTCTGACAAAGAGCAAGTGGTTGGCCGTGCAGTTAGGCATTGCTCATATGTAAAGGTGGGCTCTTGTGAGCTGCCCTAGAAGAAGGTTGAGTAAATTGCATAGTTCTCATTTTTTTAGGCATTATCATCTGTTTTGAATGTTGAGGGTTAGGAGGTATGGTTAGAAATAGGTATTATGCTGAGTATGACAAAGCCCTTAAGTTTGAGTTTTGAGTATGTTCTCTTACCAAAATATTAGGCAACATTGCTAAATGTATCTAATGTATCAGCAATAATTATGTTCTTATGTAGAGTTTGCTGGCTCCAAAATGTCATGACTTTTGTTAATGTCCATATCTGCCACCTGGAGAGCAGGAGGCCCTCAAAACATGATTTTTGGCTGAAGTGACTAAAGTGGAAGTGAAGTTGAGTGTGGTTTACATTAGTGGTGCACTGAAATGAAAATTCTGTTGCTGAAACCAAAAATTCAAAATGCACTTGGCCGAAACTGAAATGTGCAGTTTTTAAAAATGAATATATATTTTTTGGAACAAAATACACTTTGATTAAAAAAAAATATATACCCCAATTTTTTTGTAAAATATGAAAGAGGATGTTACAGCAAGTAAATAGATACCCAACATGTCACGCTTTAAAATTGCGCACGCTCGTGGAATGGTGTCAAACTACGGTACTTAAAAATCTCCATGGGTGATGCTTTAAACATTTCTACAGGTTAGCAGTGTAAAGTTACTGAGGAGGTCTAGTGCAAGAATTATTGCTCTTGCTCTGACGTTCGTGGCGATACCTCATGTGTGTGGTTTGAACACCATTTACATATGTGGGCATGGCTTACGTATGCGTTCTCCACTACATGCGAGCACGAGGGGATGGGAGCACTTTAAACTTTTTTTTCTTTTTATTTAATGGTTTGTTTGGGTTTTTTTTTTTTTTTGCACTGTCCCTTTAAAAAATTTTTAATCACTTTTATTCTTATCACAAGAAATGCATACATCCCTTGCAATAGAAATAATTGCTGACAGGTCCTCTTTATGGAGAGATATGGGATCAATAAGACCCCACATCTCTCCTCTGCAATGTAAAGCATTGGATCAAAAAAAAGCATTAATCTAGTGCTTTTAAAAAAAAAAAATTGGCCGGAACCGGAAGTGACATCGCTCCGGTCCTCCAAGTGCATAGAGATGAGTGGAGGCCATCTTTCCTTCACTAATCTCTATGCCCAACGCCGGGAGAATTCAATGGTTTCTCAGGTAAGGCTGAGAACTTATGGTGGCGGCAGCGACAGCGAGGGGCGACGGCAGTGAGGGGCAGAGACAGGGGCGGACTGACAACTCATGGGGCCCCTGGGCAATATGGGATAATGGGGCCCCTGTGTCCTTACCCAAACTCAAAAAAGCCTGTGAAAAAGGTACCAGGGGCATCTCATGGGGCCCCCTACTGACCCCGGGCCCTCGGACACTGCCCGAGTTTCCAAATGGTCAGTCCGCCCCTGGGCAGGGATTTTTCAGCACCTGTATCGGTGCTATTTTTCATATCGGCAGACGGTCGAAAAGTGTTTTTTCGGCCGCAACGTTTCGGCCACCGAACTTTCGGTGCATCCCTAGTTTTACATATTACCCCTCATGTGCACGTACACTGTCCCATTTGTGTATCCCTAAGCTTGCCACAATAGTGTTTAGGTTTGACTTCATATTATATGATTTTGGTAAATCTAAAAGAAAATTGTACAAGAATATTGTATAATGTATGACCAGCCTTCTACAGATGTAAGGTATCCACAATTCTGTAGTCCACCATTAATCTCTGTAATGAACCAAGGCTAACGTAGGTCCTCTCCCCCCCCCCCCGATTTCAGCACAAGAGCACACTTCAGAGGACAAATAAGTCAATATGGATGAAAAGTCAGCTGAGACATTGAATTGAGAAAATGTTAGTAATTGCACCTTGCTTGACTGTTGGATACAGATGTATGAGGGAGATCCTTATATACGCCTTTTGCACCATTGCTAAATTGTATTTCTCTCAAAGGCTTCAGCTGTATGTATGGCACCGAATGAGCCCCAATGACCTGCATTATTCTGCTTGATATTTTGCTGATGAATGGTATTTGAGAAATTGAACTATGGTCTTTTTCCTATACTTGGTAGCATGTAGAAATTAGTACTTCTAAATAGAACATTTAGCCATGGTCATTCTTGTCTGTCATTTTGCATGTCTGTTCTACATTTCACACCTCACTGATAATGTTGGCAGAAAGCAATTCAGTGCATGCAGGACTGTCTGGAAGGTTGCTCGTCCTGCAACTCTTTGCTGTTTTGGAGTACTACAAGACTTGCTAAGCTGTGGTTTCTAGTTTACTAACCTCTGAACAGTCGCACCATTCCCACATTTATTCTACAGTCTTATTTGATGCGAAGCTTATCTAAACAAAAAAAAGTAATATATTGCAGCTTACTAGTCCTTACATGTGGTGGCTGCATTAGTTTTATTTTGTCACCTTATTTTTACCTGGTGATCCTGCCAGTAAAACACTTTGGGTCTGACAACACTCACTCATCCTTCCATATCAGGACAACACAACAGGCTAGGACTAGAGTCCTGCCCAGGGGCGGACTGACCATTTGAGCACTGCCCGAGGGCCCGGGGTCAGTAGGGGGTCCCATGAGAAGCCCCTGGTACCTTTCATTGGCTTTTTCATAGGCTTTTTTGGGTGTGGGAAAGGACACAGGGGCCCCATGATCCCCTATTGCCCGGGGGCCCCATGAGTTGTCAGTCCACCCCTGGTCCTGCCCCTCTTCTTTTGTCCATAACATTGAGGGGCTTATTTCTGTAGTGTTCAGGTAACAATGTAATTGATAACAGGCAGCGAGCACAGGGAATTAACCGTTTTCCTATCACCCTATAGCAGAAATACTGCTACAGGGCAGCAGGGATGTGCAAAATCACACACACATATATATATATATTATTATTCAGGATTTATATAGCGTCAACAGTTTGCTCAGCACTTTACAATATAACGGGAGACAATACAACAACAATACAGTTCAATACAAGAGGGATAGGAGGGCCCTGCTCCTTACAGCTTACAATCTAGGATATATATATATGTACACACATATGTGATTTTGCAGTTCCAGGTAGGGGGTGCATGCCCCCTACCCACGCCACCATTTGCGGCCTCAGCTGTCAATCACCAGGTCCTGGACGTGATTTCCCGCCACTGAGGAGGGAGAGACCTGTATGTAAACAATACAGATCTCTCCCCTGTCAGCTCCTGCACATTGCTTTGTTTTGCTCTGCATAGCAGAGCAATATAAGGCAATGTGCTGACACAGTGTAAAGCACACACACAGCACACAATAAAACAGAACACTGTTAACCCTTTAATCGCCCCAGATGTTAACCCCTTCCTGCCCAGTGCCATTAGTACAGTGTCAGTGCTTTTTATTAGCACTGATCACTGTTTTAGTGTCAGTGCTTTTTATTAGCACTGATCACTGTATTAGTGTCACTGGGGATGTCAGTGACAGTATCACAATGCCCGCCGCAGTCCCACTATAAGTCTTTTATATATGTCTGATTGCCGCCATCACTAGTAAAAAAAAAAAAAAATTCCAGTATCTGTACCGCCATTTGTAGACGTTATTACTAAACCAATTACTTTACACGTATTGAGATTTTTTTTTTTTTTGCAAAGACATGTAGCAGAATACATTTTGGCTTAAATTGATGACAAAATTAGATTTTTAAAAACTTTTTTGCGGGATATGTTTAATACCAAAAAGTTTAAAAAAAATGTTCTCAAAATTGTCGGTCTTTATTTTTTGTTTATAGTGCAAAACAATTAAAATGCACAGGTGATCAAATACCACCAAAAGAAAGCTCCATTTGTGGGAAAAAAGGACAAAAATGTAATTTGGGTGCAGTATTGCATGACCGTGCAATTGTCAGTTAAAGTAACGCAGCGCCGTATCACGAAAAATGGCCTGGTCAGGAAGGGGGTAAGTCCTCTGGAGGGCAAGAGGTTAAAGGGAATCTCTGTCTTAAAAGGAAAAAAAAAAAAGTTAGAAGCTACAAATGGTGTAGCTACTGACTTTTAGTAAACAGGTACTTACCAGCCCGGGGAGCCAATGCTGTCTTCACCCAAGCCAGCTCTTTGCCAATCTTTGGGTCCCCAGTGCCACCATTTTGATTGTGGAAAGCCGGTTGTGACTTCCTCCCAACTGCGAGTGCACAAGACGTGGTTCACTTTCTGAATGGTTCCGTAGTCTCTTGGGATGTGTGATGTGTTCCAGGATGGGATGGGGAGTGAACGTCCACTTCTCTCTCCTAGGGACAGTGGAATTGGGAAAGGGTACCAGCTCCCTGGAAAAAAAAGGTGTCCAATACAAGCAGAGGATTTAGGGAAGAGGAGGATCAGTGGAACTTCCTTTTTTTAAGTGTGAAGTTCTGTTTTAAAGTGATTCTAAAGCCAGGGTTTTTTTTTTGTTTTTTTTTTACCTTTACATTTGGGTGCTTCCCACTGCGCGTCTACATCCATTCCTGCAACCACCAATACAGAGAAACATAGGAGATGCATGCCATTCATCCTAATGGAACGCTGTACGCACTGGAAATTGCTCCTACACTGAGAACCTCACTGCACTTGCAGTTCCCATGCGGGCTATGATTTCTGAAATGCTACAGAGAGAACTTTTCCCTGTGTTTCAAGAGGTACAACAGCCCATTCAAATGAGTGGGTTGCCATGCCCGTGCAAATTGTGGTTCGCTGAACCACAACAGTGTGAACTGCATTCATACCTAAGCATTTTGTGGTGCATTTTGTAGAAAGGCATTAAGTCCGTTTAACATGATTTCCTATGGGAAATGTTTACATCTCCGTGTTTTAACCCACTGCAATTTTTAGAAAGGGTCAGGGAATTTAAACACAAAACATTGCGTTTTGGTTCAATAGACTTCAATGGAGACACTGCAGAAATGCATGTAGTGCGTTGTGTTTTTAATCTGCCCAGAAACAAGTTGGCCAAATAAAAATGCAAAATGCATAAAAACGCATGTGCAAAAATGCAAAACACATCGCAAAAAGCACTGCAGAAACGGATTAAATGCAAACTACATAGGTGTGAACCTAGCCTTAAGGTGAAAAACCTTCAACTAGTTGTCCCCCCAGCCCCCACCTAAATACTTACCTGAGACCTGGAGCAATCCAGCACTGTGCCCATCTGCAGCAGCACTGGTTCTCTCTCCCCACTCTCACAGGCTCAAGGACAGCAGTGGGGAGACGTTGGCTGGCCATACACTACAAACATCTGTACGAGAATTCTGACTACATTTTGCTTGTGTAAGGGTGTGGGGCATGGATAAATACTGATGTGCAATGTTAAACTGTAATATGCCTGCAATATGCTCTTTGGTCAGTAGATGGCAGCAAAGTACAAGAATCGATTATGCATTGAAGTTCACTAAGACAAAACTAATGCTTATTTACCTTTATAAAGTTTAATTAATGCTAATTTAGGGGCTGAGTAGGACCCTCAGAAGGGTCATAGTGAACTGTAAATACAGGTTTGAGGCTGCAATTAGGAAATTACTTACTGCATCACAAACTCTCTGGGAAGGGGAGGAGTTCTGGTGCAGAGCAGGAAGTGACAGGGAGTCTGAGCCTGGCTGGTGTATGCTGAGGACGTCTGGAGAATCTGTGTGGAGCCTGGAAGAGGATTTACGGCTCACAGTGGAGTCTGGCGACGGCACCTAGGGAAGATTTACTGCGATGAGACCAGGAAACAAGTGACTGTGTGGTCTGGTTCTGGAGTGGACCAGTGGATCAGGAAAAAGCACCAAGAGCCTGCCAAGGAACTATAAGCGTGGCTTTGCCGCAGTACATCGCACCACACGTGTTCAGTGACATTTTGGATATACCAGAAAGCTACCAGAGAAATACTCCACTTTCCTTTGGATTACAAATAGTATTGCGCAATACTTAGGGTGCGCCCCAACGTTATATCTTGCTCATGAGCATTCAGGCGCAGCCAGGCTGCTTTCTGGACATTGGGGAAAAGTCTGCAAGTACGGGGTTAGTGTTCGACAGTATTATTCTTACTGTATGGTTATGCACTGTTATCATTCGTTTTATTATCGTTTATGTATGCTCAACTACTTGTTCACTATAACTGTTCAGTAAACGTAATTGTTGCAAAAGAACTGCTGTCTGTGTCTGTGTGGCATCGTGTACCCTCTGAATCTGTGGGCCCAGCCCTCGGTCTTCCTTCACTTGTAACATTCAATTTGAAAACAAATGGATTTACCAAACAAAAAAAAACATACTCTATTAGAAATTCGTTCCTTCAATAAAAATTTTCAGTCCTACTTTTTCGAATTTGCTTGTCACTGCCATAGAAAATGAACACCAGTCTGACCCACTAACATTTAGAAAATTAAATGAATGTTCTTAAAACCAAAAATTTCAAATGAAAATTTTCTACTAGTGTATAGCTGGCATCTTACAAGATTTCCTCCAAGATTAATAGGTATTTTATTTTTAATAACAAACACTTTCAGGCTGCATTCACGCTTTAGCATGGTGGAAACAAGAGTTCCTGTTCACAATTTTGGGTTAGTAATTTGCATGCAATTTCAGGTGTTGCACATAGGGCAGCCCATTAAGGCCCCGTTCACATCTCTTGATTTGGGATGTCGGGCAGAAATGCAGCAATTCTGCCCATGTTCCCAAATCACGGCAGAATGTATGATGTGCTTATAGGTGCCATTATTCTTCTATTATTCCAACCTCCTGCAGTGCCCTCCAGTCTCCCTGCAAAGCCCTCAGCCTAGGGTTGCCACCTCATCCCTTTAAAACCAAACACATTATTTACGCAGGTTCTGAGGCTTTTTTAATGCAGATAAGGCACTAAGTGAGTTTAATTGGCCACCGAACCTGTGTAATTAATGTGTTTGGTTTTAAAGGGATGAGGTGACAATCATACTTCAGCCCCCTTCAGAGTCCTCATCCCCTACAAGACACCCATCCCCATCCCTCATTCCATGTTGGGGAAAAGAAGGTTTTGGAAGGACCTCAAAAAAATTAAAGTGCCCCTGTCCCCCGTGCTCGCACGCAGAGGCAAACGCAAATGTAGGTCGCACATGCATATGTAAATGGTGTTCACACAACACATGAGGTATCGCTGTAAACGTTATAGCAATAATTCTAGTGCTAGACCTCCTGTGTAACTCTAAACTGGTAACCTGTAAACATTTTTAAAACATTGTCTATAGAAATGTTTAAGTATCGTAGTTTGTTTCCATTCCATGAGCATGCACAATTTTAAAGCGTAACATGTTGAGTATCTATTTACTTGGCGTAACATCATCTCTTATATTGTACAAAAAATAGGGTATTATATTGGGGTTTTTTTGCATGAAAATGCATTAAAGTGTATTCTTTCCCAAAAAATTGCGCTTGAAAATGTCTGCGTAAATACCATGTGAAATTAAAAAAAATTGCAACGACCACTATTTTGTTCTCTAGGGCCTCTGCATAAACTATTTATATATAGAATGTTCGGGGGTTCCAAGCAATTTTCTATAAAAACAAATACAGATTTTTAATTTTGAAATGTAGGGGAGAAGAGTCAGAAAGAATAGGCTTGGTCTTCAAGTTGCTAATCAATGCAGGGCAGCCAGGCACACAGCTATTCTCCATCCATTCTAGCTCCATGAACAGTCTAGGGGTCTTTTTGTGAATTTATTGCTGATAGAACTTGGGAAAGGGATCTGGGAGTGAAGCAGGATACCGCAAAACAGAACAGAGGACGCATCTGTCTTGATTGTAGCACTAGTAATCCCCAAGATAATGATAAATAGCCAGACTAGAACAGTCTTTATGACCATAGATGGGGACCATGCACCAAAAATGTAGCAGATGTTATAGAAGACTGAGTCCACATTTCACAGCCAGAGACCATGAAAACTTCAGCTCAAGAGAGGAAGTTATACTCACCGAAACCATACACAGTCCATAAACACAATCCTAATGGAAATGTCCAACATCCAGACCTGGAGTGTCCCAGGAGCTCACAGATCCATTCCCACACAGGTGAAAGACACTCTCATCTGGACTCCAGTTTATTTACCAGGAACCCATCTACTGATTGGGCACACCTCCCCAGGGATTGGACAGGCCCTACTAAATATTCAGGCCAGGTATTTGAATCCTCCCACCCTAATCTCCAGAAACTTCTCAAACTCCCTACCTGTGGACTTTTGAGCACACCAAACTAAACATTTATGGCTGCTGCGGCTACAGCAGACGCCCCATACAAAATGTAGTGTATGTAGGAGGGCGCTATATCTGTATGACCTTTTTCAAGAAAAAATGAAAAGCAGAACGAACACCCTACACCCTCTGCACCCCAGTCCCTTCTGTGTACATCTGTGGGTAATGAGCAGCCAGTGCAGTAGTCTAGGAATTTGAAATCCTAGCGATTCTGATTGGTCAGCACCGGCACAGAGCAATGCTTTGATCCTTTCCAGAAGCTCTGCAGAGAGAAGAATGGAGAATTCCTCGGATAATTGAACTGGCTTTGTGGGCACTGACAGCTCATCACCCATGGAGGTAGGTACAGCAGGAGGTGGGTGGGGAGGGTGTAGGGTGTTAGTTGACCTTTTAATTTTTTTCTGAAAAGGTGAACTAACCCTGTAAATGTTGCCTTGTTGTAAAGGACTTGTATTATGGTTCATGGATGTGAAGGTTTGTCATTGAGTCCTTCTCATCTCCTGTATGTTGATGAGCACATTGCACTTGTGTAACACCCAGGGGCGGACTGACCATTCGAGCACTCGGGCTCTGCCCAAGGGCCCGAGGTCAGTAGGGGGCCCCATGAAATGCCCCTGGCACCTTTTTTATAGGCTTTTTGCTTTGAGTGTGGACAAGGACACGGGCCCCATGATCCCCTATTGCCCGGGGGCCCCATGAGTTGTCAGTCCGCCCCTGGTAACACCTTAACCACCATATTATTTTGCTAAATTCCGGATCATCCCCTTGATAAAATACAATAAGGAACTCTCATGGAACATGGAAAACAAGTCATTACAATAAAAAGAATGTCAGTTCAATGTCAAGAGCAGAAAATAAAAATCCAGCATGCAGCCACCACTCTTTTCTAACAAGCTTACTACAACAATGATGGTATTGTTACAATAAGTGGAATTATAAAGTATTTACGTGCCCTGAATGTGTATTTCCTGTGGGTTATGTAACTGCATTTTATATCTGTTCTCTGTGCTGCTCCAACACTAGGGGGTCTCTTTAAAAAAATGTGCTGCGCAAATGTGTCAAGAGTTACATACCAATAATCCTTGTAATTTTCTTAATATTTCCTGTGATTGTTAGCTCCATCTAGTGGCCATAATGCAGTATTTTCCTAAAGTGTTTCATGCAGGAAAATGCCACATTACGACCACTGGATGGAGCTATCATATAAAATAAACATACTGGCGTACCTCGGTTTATGAATTTAATTTGTTCCGTGGGACTTTTCATATTGTGAAAAATTTGTAAACCAAAACGCGGTTTCCCATAGGAATGCATTGAAAACCAATTAATCCGTTCCAGAGGTCAGAAAAAAGTAAAAAAAAAAAAAGTCTTTCATCTGTTCAAAACTCTTTATAAAGTGCAATTTAAAGGCATAAATACTGTACAGGGACATGGTTAAAAATGAATTCGTAAATGCACTGAAAACCAATTAATCCGTTCCAGAGATCAGAAAAAAGTCAAAAAAAGTTTTCTGTTCAAAACTCTTTATAAAGTGCACTTTAAAGGCATAGTACTGTACAGGGACATGATTAAATAAAAATTTGTAAATACATTGAAAACTGAATGATTCGTTCGTATTGAGGAAAAAAATTGTAAACCGAGGTATCATTTTCAATGGATTTTCTTTTGTAAACCAAAAATTACTTTAACCGAGGCGTTCGTACACCGAGGTACGCCTGTATTAGGCAAATTCTGGTGGTTATTTGTGATGGTTGTGTGAATGCTTGAGACATTCCCACTTAAATTTTTATGAATAGACCCTCTGTTGTGTGTCTGCCCTGACAGTGTGTGTGTACACAGTATATAGCCATGTGAAAAATTAGGTATGCACCATGGAAATGGTGACTTTTTCAACATTTAAACAGAGAAACATTAGATTTGGATTTTTAACAGCACCTAAAGATCACAGTGATGTGATACACCTGAACCAAGGACACAAAATTGAGTGTATGCATTCTAATATTTTAAATTATGCAGATTCTTCCCATGGAAGAAGTATGTACACCCCTACATTTACAAACCACTTCAAAGCCATTGGGACAGCACAGTGTCTAAACGGTTAGCACTTCCGCCTGGCAGTACTAGGGTCGTTGGTTTGAATACCAACCATGGCACCACCTGCCTGGAGTTTGCATGTTCTCCCTGTGCCTGTGTGGGTTTCCTCCGGGTACTCCGGTTTCTTCCCACACTCCAAAGACATGCTGGTAGGTTAATTGCCTCCTGTCTAAATTGGCCCTAGTATGTGTATGTATGAATGTGAATTAGGGACCTTAGATTGTACGCCCCTTGAGGGTTAGGGACTGATATGAATGTACAATATATATGTAAAGCGCTGCGTAAATTGATGGTACTATATAAGTACCTGAAATAAATAAATGAGTAAAGCCATAAAATTGGAATTGGGTGCCAGTAATCAGAACCTTCTTTGGGACTAGTTTGCACTAGAATTTCCCTCTAAAGAACTATCCCAGGTGGATCATTTGTCAGAGGGTGTTTGAGGGTGGCGGGGAGGCAATATGGTGGCCACTTTTATGCATGCCTGTTGTAACCCCTAAGGCTCGGTTCCCATATATGCGAATTGGATGCACATCCAATTGGCATGACGTGAACCAGCAGCCTTCTATGGATCCCTTTCAGATATGTGCAGGCCAGCCGCATTGCGTATTTCAAAAGAGTCCTGCGCCATTGTAAGGCTGGTTCAAGTGTGATTTCAGGTGTCATACACTTAACAAAATCGCACCTGAACCGGTGATCCAAACTGCGCTGGACTCCTTTGAAAAATCGCAATGAAACTGTAGAAATATGCAAACCGAGCCTAAATGGCCACACTACTGTGCCGCAGCTGCATGTAGTTGCTACACAGCCACATCCGCTTTAATGGTTTGCGTACCGTGGGTGGTGGCATGACACCTACATACAGCTCCGTTTGCATAATAGACGGAGGGGGGGTCGGTTGAAGGCAGTAAAAATGCAGTAAAAACTGCAAATCAACCACTTGTTTTGCCCCCCCAACCACAAGTGTAAATTAGACCTTAGGGAGCAACTATGCAGGAATTTATCTTATCTAAACCTCCAGTATATCTGGTGTGGTGTTCTCTTTCCTATTGACATGGTGGTGTCCTCTTGCCAAGATTGAAGAGCTCTCTGAGGCTTTCAGAAAGAAGGGCATGGATGCCTATGAGTCTGTCAAGGAATTGACATTTTTGATGAATAATTGTTGGAAAAGCACATTGTTTACTAGCTCAGTTATGTTGAAAAAGTCAACAACTTCCTTGGGGTGTACTTACCTTTTATATGACTCTATGGGGATGATTTACTAAAACTGGAGAGCAAAATCTGGTGCAGCTCTTCATGGTAGCTTAATATTTTCAAAGCTTAATAAAGTTAGAAGCTGATTGGTCACAATGCACAGTTGCACCAGATTCTGTGTACATCAATTTAAGTAAAACTCCCCCTATATGTCTGCCCTGACACTGCATGTAACAGCAGAGAATAATACCAAAAAGTGAGAGAAGCCACCACACTGGAGGAGACTGAAGACTGTACAGGATCAGGAGGTTCCTCTACAACACGTGTCAAACACAAGGTCCGTGGGACAAATACAGCTTGCCAGGCCATTTCATGTGGCCTTCACACCTCTCCCGCAGCTGCGGTACCCCACTCCTCTCCTTCCCCCATTTTGCCTTAGCAGTGGACAGCAGAGAGGAGGTCAGAACTCCCCTGACAGATCCTGCACTTCTTCATGCAGTAATGAAAAGGCTTGTCTCTTCCCTACTCCCCCTCCCTCCAGCAGTTGACAGCAGAGAGGAGAACAGAACTCCTACAAATACTGTGGCTCTCTGTGCAGCCTCATCACCCCCTCATCTCTGCCTGTCCTGCTCTCAGCATTCAGCAGACTCAGGCAGCTGACTCCAGTCCTCCTCCAGACCCTGCACTTTCTGCTTCCCAACTCCGCCCTGAGCTTCTTCCCAGCAGCAGCTCAAGGGGAGGGGGTGCACTGTGATGGAACGGAGGGTTGGGGAACTCTTGACTTCTGATGGGGAGATGCGGGGGTGCTCTGGACATCTAGTCTTACAGACACAACCGTCTCTTTGAGGGCACCCATAATGCTGATGTGGCCCTACGATTAAATTGAGTTTGACACTTCTGCTCTATAATGGGGAGAGAGGACTGAATGCTGAGGAGTAGAACAGACAGGGATTGGAGCATACCCACCAAGGGTGCAAAACTGTATGGGTGCAAAGAACATCTAGAGCAGAGGTCTCCAAACTTTCTAAAAAAAAAAAAAGGCCAATTTACTCTCCTTCAGATTTTTTGAGGGCTGGACTGCGGCCATTGGGAGTAGAAAAGGTCTTGACGTCAGTTGGAAAAAAAATAATGCCCCTTTGTTTGGTGTCAGTGGGAGGAATTCTGCCAAATCATTGATGTCATTGGATCCTATCATTTGTGTCACTGGGAGCAATTGTGCCTTATCATTGGTGTCATTGGAAGGAGTTGTGACCCCTTCATTGGTGTAAGTGGGGAGAATTCTACCCATTTGGTATCAGTGGATGAAATAGTACTCCAAGGGCCAGATAAAAGCAAGCAAAGGACCGCAGTTTGGAGACTACTGGTCTAGAGCTTTCAACAAAGGATAGAAAATGCTTTTCTCTTCATATATTAAAGCGAATCTTCACCCATTTGTATGACTAGGCTGCTCTGAAACTTGCCTTTCCTCTGCTGCACATATATAGAGTTTTTTTTCTTCTTTTGTTTACATTTGTTTTTTTTTTCTTTTGTCCCCCCCTCAGTCATTTGAATAGGCAAACGATGGGGCCCCAGGGCTATGTGACAATCCTATCCCAGGAGTCTCCGGGAGCCCTGAACGTCACTCCATTCACTAATAGAGGAGTGGGGGTGGGCCTACTGGCATGAAATCAGTAGGCTGCGCCAGAACCGAGAAGAAATGGAGCAGCTTCTCAATGACATCACAAAGGAACATGGCAGCGTGGAACCTGGCATAGGCTGCAGAGAAGAGGATCCCAGCAGGACAACACATAATCCTTTTGTGTGGGTGAGTATCTCATCTGCAGCTATCTCATCATCAGGTAAGTGGTGAAGAAGAAAAATAATAGAGTGGGAGGATAAAACTCCTCTTTTAAGGATATGTTTCTGGAATTATGGGGGTTGAGAGATGAACACAAAAACCTTTTTTTTTTTGCATACTATGAGACTGCTGTAAGCTACTCTATATAAATGTCATGACTGAGCCCCCACTTCTTCACACCAGCTGCCTGTCTGAAATTGGTGTAGGACAGTGTTTCCCAACCTTTTTTCAGTCAAGGAACCTTTTAAAGTTATGAACAATATTGAGGACCCTTTAAAATTATGGACAGTCTCAAGGCACCCCATTCTAAAATGTAAAAAAACCTATTCTAATAGTTTGACCTAATGCAGCAACACCCACACATTTAGGACACCCAATGTTAGAGGGGATTTATTCTTCCAATGCAAATACAATTTTGCACACTGGTACTGACTAGTATTCCAGTGTTTCTCTTCTCCCTCAATTTCTCTCTATCACTCAGCTAATTTGCCCCCCATTACTGATGGAGAGGGGTAGGGGAGGGTCAAACACGGATGCCGTACAGGCGACTGACATCCTCCATATCAACTGATGGTGTCATTGGTTGTTAGGACGCTGGCGTCTAGAAGGTTGTAATGGTGCACAATGAAAACCTGTGGCTTTGTGTATCTAAAATGCAGGCTTGATCCATCCGCTGGCTTGTATACAGTTTTTGGGCAATCTAAAAGTAAAAAAACACAGTGAGCACTGGTCCTGAACAGCAGCTGAGCACTCTAAGCAACCGATAAGTACTTATACAGAATAACATAAAAAACAGGGCAGCGCTGTAGATATTAATAATAAATCCGAAATTAGTCCACTGCAAGTCCAGTTCATAGAAACATGTCAGGTGACAAGTGGAAACTCAATGTTGGTGATCCGTGAGGAAGTAGCAGAAATACGCACTCACCAGAAATAAGATATATATAAGCAGTATATATCAAAAGCCCATGGGTCCTCAATCCAGAAGGAACAAAGCTGGTCTGGTCACGATAGGTGGGTCCCTCCTTTAAGGATGCATTTTTGGGCAATGTTTAGGCAGTTTGTCAAGGCACCCCTGAAGAAACGTCAGCGCTCCCCAAGGTGCCTGGGCACCCTGGTTGAGAAAGGCTGGTGTAGGGTGCAGTGCCAGGACCTGCAGTCTGCAGTAAGGGACCTAGAGGGAGGCTAAAATTTGAGTTCCATAGTAACACCATGTGCAGAAGTGAGATGGCAAGCTGACATTGCAGAGAGATAGGAGTTCAGGCTTCAAAGTCTTCCATGCTAAGCTATCATGGAAGACAGTAGGAGTTCTGCTCCAGCACTACAACCAAAGCAAAGGGTGCATGTACAAGTATCAAACCCACCACACTGGGCATTACACTTGCAGCATTCAATATAACAGTCTGCAGCTGGAGTCCCTGAATTCCAAATGACTCTCACTTGTATTAAAGGCATTATAAACCTTCCTACTTCTGTAAAAATGTGCATTGGACATGTAGTTTTATGGTGTCATTTGTTGCCCTGTACACAGCTTATAGCAGAGTAAATCTTCACATACCAGTGTCATAACATGAGACATGCAGCATGGCTTTCCACTGGTTATGTATGGCCTCTGTCTGTAATCTAAAAATTGCTTTTACCCATGAAGAAACTACATATTCCACAGTCCCTGGGTCTCCCAGTCTAGTGCTCTGCAGGTGTGACCCAAACAGTAATTAGATTTGACCCAGCCACAAACAGGCAGAAAAAATCAACTGTTAGATCACTGTGTTTGAAAGGATGTGTTTTCATCACATTAGGATCCCTACATTTGTGATGGAACACAGAAGAATTGTTGAGGAATGGATAGGACCTGGAAAAAGAATTCCTGGTGAATAGGGACAAGCTAAGTGGATGAATACATGGACTTGTCTATAATACAGTCACAGCAAAGCAGCCCATCAACACAAGGTAAGGCAAACAGACAACACAGGAAACAGAAATACACTAATACCAAGTTAAAACATATGAATGTTTACTCCCAATATACAAACCAGTGTACATAAGCCACTCTCCATTGCCCTTCGTTTTATCCCCTGCACCTATCTGCTGCTATGATCACTGCCAGAGCCCCTACAAAGGTGAAAAAGTGGACTGGAAGACAATACAAGCACTCACTTGTGCACACTCCATGTGGTGTGGCTTGGGGATTGGTGGATCAGACTGAGAGCGTCGCATTGTGGGAGGCATGAGAGATTGTGCATTCTGTCTGCTGGAACCACTGAGATGTTCACCCTGGCAACAACAGTGATCAAAGCAGCTGCAAGAGTACTTCTATGTTTACACTTGTGTCAAAAGCAGGCGTTTCATCTGCATTTTTGAAGCGTCATGAATGCCTCAGTGCTCTGTGTCAATTATGTGCATTGCAGCAGACAGTGCTGTTCACAGGGCTGGGTTCCAAAATGTATTCAACATGTACGGTTGGTTTAATGCCTCCCATTTATGCCAATGCAAATGCACATTTGAAATGCGGTTACCCTAGGTTCACACCTCAGCATTTTCCGCAGCATTTTGCAGAAACGCACTACAGTCCATTTAACGTGATCTCCTATGGGACAGGTCCACATCTCTGCGTTTTCACCCAGTGCGTTTTTTGGAAAGGCTCAGGGACTTTTTTAAATGCAAAAAGTTGCATTTTTGGTTCTATAAACTTCAGTGGAAATGCTGCAGAAAAGCATGTACTGCGTTTTTGGTGCATTTTGTGTTTTTAAATCTGCCTAACAACAAGGTAAAAAAACAACAAAATACGTCAAAAACGCATGTGCAAAAATGCAATGCAGAAACGGATCAAATGCAACCTGCATAGATGTGAACCTAGCCTTAGAAAGAGCTACTAGCTGAGACGACAGTATAAGAATCCATACAATACAAAACCAATACAGAGGAGATGCCTGGAAAGCAGTATTTAGCGCAACGCAAATGCTTCAAAAAAACATGTGCAATACATGTCAATAATGCATATTAACGCGACTGGCATGTTAATGGGCTTCCATTGTATCTAACATTTCAAATCACATCTAAATTCACCTAAGGGGCATATTTATAAAGCACTAATGGTTAATGCACACTGACATTTGTAGGCATTTTATATGTCTGATGTAAATTTCCCAGAGATTTCCCACACCCAGGGAGCCGCAGGTGCTGCATAGAGCCTGCCATACAAATGAATGCCTATACGTGTTCATAGTCTTGCAAACAGTGATACTTCTTTGCCTTGGTATTTAATCAAGCATGTGTGTCCAATGTATTTTCCGAGCATGAAACTTGTGCGTTCGGGAAATACATATGATGTGGTTTTAAGCCGTGTACCGGGGTGGGCTCCCCAGGATACAGTGAAGTCACGACGAGGAAAGCAACCCCAACACCAGCTTTTGTCACAACAGAATTTTACTTAGATGTGGCAAATAAACACAACCACAAATGCTGGGAACATACAATAAATTTACATACACCCAGCCCAATGGCTGAGACCCTTGTGCTGCACAGCACGGCGCCTCCTGATGGATGAAGGTAGAAGGTGTAGTAATTACCTACTGGCGGGCACAACTAAGCTGCCACACCTTACCTGTTATTACCCTAATAGAGCAGGAATCAGTGTATGGGTGTATGGTATGGGCTAGCCTGCGGTGCAGCACAACAGCTTACAATCTTACACAAATCTACAGTATTCCCCCTCCCATAACTGGTCCTGTAGCACGTGCCTGAGTATTCCTTCTGAGCAAAACGCCAGTCTGGCTTGAGTTTGTAGGATTTTATCAGCTCTCCAATGTGAAATGTCGCTTTAAGTGGTGGAGTCCTTCCAATAATCAGTAACAACACTTGTGGCCTGACACAAACAGAGACCCTAACTAACTATAGGCCTGGACTCAGTCTCTGGGTGCCAACACTGAAATGAGGTGCGTGCACGATCTTACCGACCCGGGTCTGCTTTTCATCCGCTGGTGACTCTGAACAGAACAAATGTTGCTTAGTTCCTCTGCTCTCATCAGCCTTCCTGGCAGCAATCTCTGGTTAGTAAGGGACGCTTTCACACCTGGATGTCATCAGATTCTCAGCTCACACGGCCCCTGCATTCAGCATCGTCCAAAACATGGCTCCTGCATTCAGCATTGTCTAAAACATGGCTGCAGTCTCCTCTTCCTGTTCACTAAAAAACCCCACCTCTTCATGAATATACAAATATCTATGCAGTCTGATCCTGTGTTAGAAAAACAGTGACATCTTGTGGCTAAACCGCAGAATGTCAGTCAAAACATCTATTTACTCCACACTATAATTTACTGCACACAAACAGTGTTCAAACAATGAGAGCTGTTTCCCCATCTCACATGTATGCGCAAGTAAATGCTGATGTAAAAATGCGTCGTCATTTACATGAGTACAGCCATTCACTTGTTTGTCAGGCTGTAAGGAGCACCTGCGGCTCCCCAGGCACAGCAAAGTGCCAGGAAATTTACACTAGGCAACCGCGTGTACTGTAAAATGTTCATGTGCATTAATCCTCAATGTGACTTTCAGGTCCTGTTCACATCTCGTGATTTGGAATCACAGACAGAATCGCCACAATTCTAAATTGTGCGGCAAATGAGCAATGTGCGTTTGGGTGCCATTATCCTTCGATGGCACCCTAAAAGTGACGTGATTGTCGTGGATCAGGTAGCAATCGCAGTAAACTGCACCTTTAAAAATTGTGTGACGCTTGTTCAAGTGAATGGGCTGTCCCTATGTGACGCACAGAATCATGTGAAAATCGCGTAGTGGGGATGCTTGTGAATGGAGCCTCACTGGTGGTACATCAATTACTGCCATGAAAACACATCTCTATAAATGAGAAACAAGGCGCTGAATGCAGATTTTCAGCCAGCACAAATAGTTGCTGTTTGAGCCTGATGGCTTGGACTTACCAGCTCTTCACAAAATGGGGGGGGCCCCCTAAGATATGGGGACCCCCCAAATTGAGAAATCCAAGTGTAGTTGAGCCAAAATGAATGCCAAGCAAATGTCTAGGAAGTCCAATTTTTTTATTTTTCAACAAGTGGCAACAAGAAAACAAAAGGCAGCCAATTCATTTTGATGTCACAAATCCCCCTTCATCAGGACTTAAAGGGTAACTTCACTTTCATGGAAAACAATAAATTAATAAAAAATCTCACTTATAAACTGCTATACAAGTCATATTATAATTTATTTTACTAAAAATTACCTTTTCATTTCAGTCAGAGATACTCCCGAAGGGTTAACCACTAAAGGGATGCAGTTACTGCAGCTTTTCTCGTTGGAACACTGTTAGTGCACCAGGTGATAATAAAGAATCAGACCCTCCCATTCAGAATCAGTGTTCAAAGGACATGTTCAGACAAATAGCTAAGTATTTCTTCAGAGCAGAAACAGGTGGGAATCTGCCACAAAGTGAAATGTACATTGTTTTTTCTCAACAAAAGTGAACTTAGAGAGGTTGCTTACCTTCTCTTTGGCAGGCACCTGCTAGGACTACCTGTTCCTCCCTGCTCTGGGTGCATCTTCAGCAAGCAGGCACCCATGCACTCCAGAGCTGGGCTGTGTGCGTCCACAGGCATACACAGCACCAGTAAGCTATGCTCCCCACTCTCTCCCCAGAGGAGTTTGACAGTAGCAAGAGCCTATGGCTTCCACTGCTTTTAGTGTCTCTAGCTCCTTGGAAAACCAATCTATGGCAGGGGATGTTTAGATCACCAAGTAATTGTACCAGTATCATCAGTAGGATAATGGAGTTAAACACATGCATCAGGCAGATTCAAGTGCAGTGAATGTTAGATTTTATGCTTTATAAATATGCCCCTAATTGAAGGCACCAGATGGTTCCAAATATACAGCTGAGGAGTGCATTTGGGTTTTTTTTTGGTTTATGTAGAGGTCTGATAACTTTCCATGTAGGATGCAGAGTATAGCACCACAATTGTTTTTCCCCAGTGTCTGCTTCCCATCTATAGATAGCTTGGTAAGTAAGTACAATATCACACAACAGCTTTCTAGCTGCTACAAATCTGTTTGATCATTTTTTCTGGTGATTTGTAGCTAAATGTCAGCTGGATTACAGTGTCCACTAGACAGGATATGGAGATGTAGCACCCTCCTAGGATGCTGGGCAAATTTAGTTTTGACTCCTTTTGTAGACAAGGGAGCAGTGATTGAGTGTTCTGGTCTGTTCAGGGTTTCACAGGCTCGGAGTTTGATTGCTTCCCCTGCTTTTTTCCAGAACATCCAAATAACCAGCCCAAATATTTTTCATGCCCTAGCCAATCCCTGGAGAGGAGTGTTCACAAGGTGGCTGGGGAGGTGATAAATAGGTTGAAACCCTGGGGAAATTGTTCTTTTCTTGGCATGGAGCGTTCCAAAGCCTCAGGAGCTGTAGCCTATGGACTGTGTAGCTGTTCTTGAGACCTCAGCAGTGTTAGGGCTGCTGGAGTGATCTTCTTGAGGAGCTGGCTGTAGGAATTCACCATGAGGGATCGGGTCTGGAGAAGGATTGCCTCTCTCACTGGACCATGATCATAAGAAGCTGGAAGGTGTGCAGCTGTACTGGAGACTTGTGAGTAATGACCCTGAGTTGATTCCTGGTGATTGTGTGCTTTTGGGATATAAGTGGTAGAGGTAGGTATGGACTGAAGCAGCTCTCACAGGGTCTGAGTAGTGGCCATTCCCCTGTCCCCAGCAGAATGCTGTAATGGGAGTCTAGAGAAAAGTGTCGTCCTGTTGCTAAGCAGTGTTTTGGAGTATCCCATGCCCTAACCCCTCTCTTGCTTAAAGTTCTTCAAGCAATAAATATCACAAAGACATCCCTAGACTCAGCTATTGGAGCCAGTGTGCATCTGCTTGTGATGGACAGTCTCTACTAATAGGGAAGAGCCAGCTATTACCAGCGGCCCCTATGGGGGTAGCGCTACAAACAGTATACAGGTTACAGTGAAAGGGACTAAAAGCCCTCCAATCAAATCAGAGCATAGCACAGTAAAGGCTTTGTAACCACTACATATGTCTCTGATCATTTTTCTTCTAGGGATTTGTAGCTTAAATGTCAGCCACATTGGAATACATGAGTGTCTACTAGATATTGTAAGCATACAGGTTATGGTAAAAAGGGACTAAAGGGTCTAAAAGCCCTTCAATTGAATAAGTGTGTGGGCAGTGTGGTGTAGTGGTGCAGAGAATACACAGAGGTGGAGTGCAGTGTACTGCATATATTGAAAACATTCCAACAAGGTACAACCAGGCCCGGCAGATGAGTACAGTCATCCAGTGCCACTTACAAGACTCACAGCAGGGGGTGGAAGTGCGGCATGACAAGTCCAACCCAATAAAGGAGCTGCTCCAAGGAGGAAGATGTAGTCCCTGCACTTTCCATACTCTTCCGGAACCTTTCCTTAGCGCTAAGCACTCTCCCTGACTGATGGGAACCTATCCCTATGCTAGCTTCTTTGCCAATGCGTGCCAAATCAGGGGGCCAGAAGCTTAAATAAGTTCACATACACCCAAGATGGCCACACAGGTCACGAGGGGGCCAACATCCAATCAGACAGCTGCTCCAGGTGACCCTAAGGAAACCATAGAGGAACTTAATTCCCCAGGACTTTCTTCTCCTTCTATATTGCCAGTTTGGTCAAACACCACCTACAGTGGTACAGACTGAACCTACCTATAAGTGCATAGCTCAGTAAAAGCTTAGTTGCAGCTACATATCTCACTGATATTTTTTCTGGTGATTTGTATTTAAATGTCAGATGCATTGGATTACATGAGTGTCTACTAAACAGTATAACCATAGAGGTTATGGCAAAAGAGACTAATGCAGGCCAAACATGGTAAATTTTGAACAAATGTTCTTTCGAAAATCTGACATTTTTTGTGTATTGTAATCTGATGGTGCCATCTGATTGATTTCGAAATTTGACCAACGAAGCCTTCAATTTCATCTCATGTTGTTACAGAAAAGAATTTTCATGGCTGGGAATCTTCTTTTCTTTCCAGGTCACAGCTCATGCTCATTTATTTTTTGATTATACTTTCCGCACGACTTTCCCATAATTGATTAGAAATTAGTTTTTAAAAAAATTTCCAACGTGCCTGATCACTCAAATTCAATGGCCACATGAAAATCGGCTGATGTTGCGGCCCACTAATGGTATGAAGCTCGGGAGAAAATTCTTTGTTTTAATTTTCAAAAGAAAATTATTTCAGATTTCAACCCATGTATATAGGAACTAAAAGCTCAAAAGCTCTCCAACAAAATCAGTGCTAGACAATTCTAAAGTTTGTTCTCAATGCTGCAAAAAAGTCATTAGTTCACCATTTTGAACCACAAATTGCCAAAAATTGCTGCAACCCAAAAGATGTTTCATTGACCAAATTGAACAAATTTTTTCCTACCAGCAAAAATGTTGAGAGGAGTGATTATGTAGCTCTGTGCCTGTTTGAAGAGTTCATTGGAACCCTAAACATAAATAGTCTAATTGGATAACCTGTATAGGTCTCTAGGGAGGCAGGGAAACACTACAGACACCTTGGGCACTTGTTTTTCACAGGTAAAATATAACAGTAAAACTCGCTTTTTGCAGATCAAACTTGGTGAAGGCTTCAGGCAGCGCTGGAGGGACAAATACTATGGTAAGTTGGATATGTTGGCTGCTTCTGTTGGCGGTTATCTGGTCCTTCTGCCTATTTAGTACTTTATCCTCCCACAGGTTCTCTTTAAGCTCTTTTTTTGTTCTGTTATCTCTCTATCTTTGGCTTTGCTGCTTACTTTTGTACATATGGTTGCACAAGGACTCTAAACCTTGCCTGCTTCCAAGTAAATGAGCGAAAAAGGGCTTCTGTCAAAACTTTACCCAGGGGTCTCACTGTCGTCTGCTTGAGCCAGAATCTAGATCCAAACCAATTAAATGGAAAATATTTTCACATATTTCAGACAGCCTGCTGAAGCCAAGGCCAAATGTAGCATGAAAGACAAGTAGAGTAAATTAGTTTGGCATTAAACTAAGATGTGCCACTTTCTTGATGATCGCTTTGTGGTTTTTGTTTGGATTTACTAAGCCATGTGTTTTAACAATTATATTTTTGTGTTGCATATCTTTGTCTTAATTAAAATAAATTATAAAAGAAGACAATAAGATCCAAAGCCAATCGGCCCGAAGCCCAATGAAAACTTGTGCTGTATTTGAACATATTTTATTAGTTATTTGGTCTGAGAGAAAGAAATAAAATATATATATATGTGTGTGTGTGTGTATATATATATTATAATTATTATACAGTATTTATATAGCGCCAACAGTTCGCTCAGCGCTGTACATTACAATGGGAGACAATACATGAGACAGTACAATAACAATACAATGCGATACACGAGGGGTTCGAGGGCCCTGCTCCTTGGAGCTTACAATCTAGGAGGGAGGGGATAGCAGTACGGGAGGAATAGCTGTGGGGGATGGAGTGGTAGGAAGAGTGGAGGAGATCGGCAATTAGCAGAGGGCGGGGTACACTTCACTGAAGAGGTAGGTTTTCAAGGTGTGCCTAAAGGAGAGGAGAGTAGGTGATAGTCTGATGGATTGGGGTAGGGAATTCAAGAGGATGGGTGAAGCCCTGGAGAAGTCCTGGAGGCAGGCATGGGAGGAGGTGACCAGGGAACTAGAGAGAAGGAGGTCTTGTGAGGAGCGGAGAGTACGTTTTGGATGGTATTTGGATATCAGGTCGGTGATGTAGTTTCGGGCATGTTATGGACAGCTTTGTACGTCAATGTTAGCATTTTGAATTTGATTCGTTGGGCAATCGGAATCCAATGGAGGGATTGGCAGAGGGGGGTGGCGGATACAGAGCGGTTGGTAAGGTGGATGAGTCTGGCCGCTGCACTATACTACTGTTTATTTTTTACAAGAGGTATTATATGGTTACCTGAGTGTTCTAGCTGCTATTACAGAGAAGTGCTCACTACCACTATTTTTTACCATTCAGGATCGACTGAAGCAGGGATAGCCTGTGGTGAGGTAAGCCAGTGAAGAGGGAGTTGCAGTAGTCAAGTTGTGATATAATGAGGGAGTGAATGAGTTGCTTAGTAGTTTCCGAGGTTAGGAACGGACGTATATAGATATAGATATACACACACATTTTATTTTTTTAGGTAATGCTTGATATAATATTGCATGTAAGCATTGTGTGTATTTCGGTAAATATTGTATGCATCAATAATCAATATTTTGTATTCCTTTTGAGAGGAAACCCCGACACTTAAACCAAATGTGCTCCAGTCAACAATTTGTCTGGGCATACAATAAATAAATACCAAAGTTGACCGATATTGCGTTGGATTTTCGCCTTAAAGAATATGTAAACCCAACATTGCATATTCCTGATATGTGCCTGCTTTACCACCATATGAAATCGTGTCCTGTTCTTTTCGTATTGCTTCCTTTGTGTGAAATCCCTGGTGTTCCTGCCAGTCCTAGTGCAGCAGAAATAACACATTAGGTGCCAATCTAATGGCGGGCGGGTGCACCGCAGTGCACACGTATGAGCACGAGCACAGGATTTGCTAATAGGAATTATCCATCTGCTCATGATTATGCACCAGGGCACATTTTGCCTTTACTGACTACATGTCAGAACACGCTCCTGTGCGAATGACTGTGTGACCACCACCACAGTGCATTGTGAGAATTAAACTGTTTTATGCATACATGTTTAACCCCTTCACGCCGTCGCCTCCCGGTCCTTTAAGGGGTTTCTGATGCCGGGAGGTGGGCCGGGGTTTAGGGTCATGTGACCGCCGTGATTGGCTGTCACAGCAGTCTCAGGATCAGAAAGGTCCCAATCGCAAGGAGAGCTCTGGACCTTTCCATGGTACACCGGCACGTGCTGGGAGCGTGTAGGGCGAGCTTGTTTACAAATGCTACGCAAATATGCGGCCGCTCAGCGTCAAGGCCCAGCCGCCAAGAGGCTGCATATTTGCGTACGTGGCGTGAAGACATTAAGCAATGATAATTTTTTTACAAAAAAAATAAATAAAATGGTCCTGCATACCAATCCTGCCCACAGGACAATCACCACCTGATGTCTAAGCCAATATTATTTTCTGTAAAAACTTCAAGCAGCGTATAGTTGTATCTAAAAACAGCCCTGAATCTCTAAATGTCTAAAAATATCTAGACACTAAAATATTGAAGAGCCTTGTTTTCAAACTGTTTTTCTCAGGAATGAAAAACTCCCATGTGGCATCACCGTTAAAGCCTAATCAAGATTGCCTCTTGCTCAGGTAAATTGTTGTCTGAATGCTTCTGCTGTCAACAGTTGATGGAAAATTGTCTTTCAAACACCTTCCTTTACAGCAAGCGTTCGTCTTATCATTGAATCCAAGACTTTCTTGTTGAAAATGAGTCAGCTCTGATTCTTGATGCTGACCTCGGATGGATTGATATTTTTTTTTTATAGCTTTTACAATGAGCGTTTCTGTAGTTGTCTGTTTTCCAGGCAGTTGAATAGCACTATATATATAGAAATCTATATATATAGTGCTATTCAACTGCCTGGAAAACAGGCAACTTTTTATTTCTGAAAATAGAAAGACAGGAAAACATTTTATAGGAAATTGTCATATTTAACCTGCCAGCTATGCCAATTTTTGGCCTTGGTCCCTGGCCAGCAAACATGTTAGTAGACATTGTCACGGTCATTTTGCGGTGTGGCAAGTTTCATGTTGCATGGCAAAGTTGAACAAAGACATCACTTCATCCAGGTTGACCTGAGCGTGTGTGCCAGGACCCAGATCTTCTTGCTAAGCCACCTGAGATGCTGGACAGCTCCCTGCCTGATTCCTTAGACAACCTTGCCTTGTGTGTTGTGTTCTCTTGAACCTTTTCCCTTTGCTCCTACTATGAACTTCCTAAATAAGCCATGTCTTTGCACTTCCTGTTTGCCAGATTTTGTGCTCTCTCCAGTCAATATCTCGCTCTTGTCGCTCTTGCTGCTGTCTGTATCTTTGCTATCACTCGTTACCAACCTTTAGCTTGGTCCCAGGGGCGGCACTGAAAAACTCATGGGGCCCCCTGGCAATAGGGGATCATGGGGCCCCTGTCTCCTTGCCCACACCCAAAAAAGCCTATGAAAGGTACCAGGGGCATCTCATGGGGCCCCCTACTGACCCCAGGCCCTCAGGCATTGCCCGAGTGCCTGAATGGTCAGTCCGCCCCTGCTTGGTCCTCGATTACACTTCCGCTTGTTTCCAACCTGCAGCCACTTGTTACCAATTTTTGGCTTGTTCCTCAACTATGCTTCTGCTTGATCACAACCTCTAACCACTTGTTTCTGACCTTTGGCTTGTTTACTGACTTCGCTTCTGCTTATTCCTACCTGCTACTGGCCCCAGTTTGCTAACCTTCTGGTGGGGTGATTCTGAGGACTGGGACCTGGTACTAACACACAGCAAAACCCATCTCCACCATCAGGAGCTCTGGTAAATACTTGTTAGTGCTTAGACCGCATACCTTGAATGCACCTGCATCCTCCACCAAGGAGACTTGCTTATACATCTATCCTGCTGGTCGGTGGAAGCCTTGCTACTGCTATAGCTACTCTGAGCATGACCCCTGACATGTACTTGTCACTACCATTTTTCATATCACTGTACATTGCATTCATTAAGAAACACATACGTTCTATAAAAGGTTTTTTAATTAACTACACTTCCTGCTGACACCACCAGCTGTGGAAGGGAGTTACACATCCTTATCGCTCTAATAGTAAAGAACCCTTTACACAGTTTAAGACTGAACTACTTCTCATCCAACTTCATTGTGTGGCTGCACGTCCTCATTAGAGACCTTAGGTTAGTTTCCTTTCAATGCTAGGATCTCCATTTTATAGATTTGCATATTGTGATCATATCCCCTCTTAAATGCCTCTTCTCCAGGGAGAATACACTTAATGTTTGTAGTAATCATTTCTCATGACTGAGGTGCTCCAGCCCCCTTATTAGCTTTACTGCCCTTCTCCAGACTCTCTCCAGTTCAAGGACGTCCTTCCTCAAGATTAGTGACCAGAACTGAATCACATACTCAAGATGTGGATGAACCAATGCATGTTGTAGTTGGTAGATGGTGTGACTTGGCAATCAAACCTCATTCAAGTTAATGTAACAGCACCAAAACTTTATTGCAACGTTTGCTGGAAAGGGTAATTGGCAGTGTGCAGAGGGTTCCTCCGGGATTTCCATTGTTAATATGTGGCTACACCCCTTTAGCACCTGATCAATAAATGCATGCACAAGCTATTGGGATTGAGCACAGATATGTCTTGTTTCAGCTCTACAACTGTGTCGCAAATGCATCTAAGGCACGTGGTTATGGCACGGTCCTACATGATACCTCTTGTGGATCAAAGATGGGCATTCAGGAGGCAGCATGTCACCTCCTTAACACTTGCCAGTCAGCTCTAAACAGCATCTTAAAAGCAATCTACCATGGATCTCTTTCAGGGGTGTTTAAAAATTTACTTTTTAAGTCTCTTCCACTTGTGCTCTCCAAGACAACATACTCAGAGAGATACTGGGAACCTATAGATTTGCAACAACAGTACCTCAAATCATAGAAATACAGAAATGAGCACCAGACCAAAACCTGATAAAGGAGTAAAGGAGTACAAGATCATTTAAAAAAAAAAAAGGTCAGACAAAAACAGCCAACACATTTTGAGAGAAACACCGCTCCCCCTTCATTAGGACTCAGCACAGGATTATATATATATATATATATATATATAATTCAGAAAGTATTCAGACCCCCTTCACTTTTTTCAATTTTGTTATGTTGCAGCCTGATACTACAGTTGTTTATAGTGGGTATAGAAATGAATCACACCCCTCTTTAAAATAATCACAGTTTGTTGCTTTGCAGCCTGAAATGAAGACAGGCACAGTTTGTGTTTCATCCAGCTGTATTAATTTATAACATCCTAATATTTCATGCTGCTCTAATCCACAGCTGATCACAGTTGAAAGTCTAATGGCTTTCTGTGCCATTGAGGAAGTGATTAGCTACACCTGATTGAGTTTACAAGTCATTTTTAGGAGGGGGGGTGATCCTTTTCCCAACTCTGATTCCGTCTTTTTATTTACATTTTAAAGGGGGGGGGGTGTTAATATTTTCTATATCCACTGTAAATTCATTTTTTTCTCCTTAATCTATACTTAGTACCCCATAATGACAAAGTTAAAACAGAATTTTAGAAATATCTGTGCATTTATTGAAAAACTGAAATATCACATTGGCATGAATATTCAGACCCTTTGCAATAACACTTTTGTTTAGCTCATGTGCCTTCCCATTTTTCTTGATCGATGCTGAGATATTTCTACACCTTGATTGGAGTCCACCTGTGGTAAATTAAATTGACTGGACATGATTTTGAAAGGCACAGACCTCTCTATAAAAGGCCTCACAGCTGACAATGCATACTGTATCAGAGTAAAAGCTATGAGGTCAAAGAAACTGCCTGCAGAGCTCAGACACAAGATTCTTGCAAGGCACAGATCTGGCTACTAAAAAATTTCGGCTGCACTGAAGGTTCCCAAGAGCACAGTGGCCTCCATAATTCTCAAATGGAAGAAGTTTGGCACAACCAGGACTCTTCCAAGAGCTGGTCAAACTAAGCAATCTGGGAGAAGGGCCTTAGTAAAGGTGAACAAGAACCTGATGGTCACTGAACTCCAGAGATACTGTGTGGAAATGGGACAAAGTTTCAGAAGGACAACCATCAATGCAGCCCTCCATTGATCTGGACTTTATGGCAGAGTGGCTAGATGGAAACTTCTTCTCAGTGCAAAACACATGAAAGCCTGCTTGGAGTCTACAAAAGAAAGCACCTGAAGGACTCTCAATGTGCTTTCCAACAGTCATTCATCAAGGCGCTGGGTGGGAGGAGCCAGGGGGCCTACATCTGAAGTTATCTCTGACACCCTGAAATTTCGCCTGAGGATCCAGTTTGCATAGCCTCACTGGAAGGCACCTGAAGAAAGATGAAAGGGCACAGCTGATCCCATAGCCTTGAGAGTACTGTTTTACTACAAGATCCTAGTGACTGTGCACTACTGGGATTGCTGGTTGCATCCCAACCAGTCCTCTTTAGTTTTGTGAAAGTAATTCCTCTCTTGAGAGGTTCATACAGTTGGTCTCCTCTAGTTTCTCATGGGGAAACCATCCTTTGAACTTGGGTAAAGTAGTTCCCCTCCTGAGGAGTACATACCTCTGATCCTTTCTCGTCTTTTATGGGGGGACTGTACTCTGAGCTGAGCAGAAGACCTGTTCCTGCAGTTTGCAACATAAAGAAGTATTGTCCTGCGTATATTTGGTGAAGTTGGAGTATCCCATATCACCCTATCCCAAGTTATTCAGCAATAAAATCCTAAAAGACACCTCAAGGCTGATCATTGTGCCTGTCTACCTCTGTACTAAATCTGGGGAATAACTGGTTAATTTAAGCGGCTCTTTCAGGGACAGCACTACAATATATACATGCACTGGCCAATTTATTAGGTACACCTTGCTAGTTGCAAGAAAATATCCCCCACATCATTACACCACCACCAGCCTGAACTGTTGATGCAAGGCAGGATGGATTCATGCTTTCATGTTGTTTATGCCAAATTCTGACCCTACCATCTGAATGTCGCAGCAACCAGTCTATCAATCCTCTTTTGACATCAACAAGGCATTTTCATCCACACAAATGCCACTCACTGGATATTTTCTCTTTTTCAGTCCATTCTCTGTAAACTCTAAACATGGTTGTGTGTGAAAATCTCAGAAGATCAGAACATTTTGAAATACCACATTCAAAGTCACTTAAATCCCCTTTCTTTCCCATTCTGATGCTTGGTTTGACCTTCAGCAAGTCGTCTTCACCATGTCTATATGCCTAAATGCATTGAGTTGCTGCCATGTGATTGGCTGATTAGCAATATGTGTTACCAGGCAATTTAACAGATGTACCTAATAAAGAGGCCAATGTTTGTGTGTGTATATGTACATATACACTATATTACCAAAAGTATTGGGTCAGCCTGCCTTTACACACACATGAACTTTAACGGCATCTCAGTCTTAGTCCGTAATGATCAATATTGAGTTGGCCCGCCCTTTGCAGCTATAACAGCTTCAACTCTTCTGGGAAGGCCGTCCACAAGGTTTAGGAGTGTTTCTATGGGAAGGTTTGACCATTCTTCCAGAAGCACATTTGTGAGGTCAGGCAGTGATGTTGGACGAGAAGGCCTGGCTCACAGTCTCCACTCTAATTCATCCCAAAGGTGTTCTATTGGGTTGAGGTCAGGACTCTGTGCAGGCCAGTCAAGTTCCTCCACCCCAAACTTGCTCATCCATGTCTTTATGGGCCTTGCTTTGTGCCCTGGTGTGCAGTCATGTTGGAACAGGAAGGGACCATCCCCAAACTCTTCCCACAAAGTTGGGAGCATGAAATTGTCCAAAATGTCTTGGTATGCTGATGCCTTAACAGTTCCCTTCACTGGAACTGAGGGACCAAGCCCAACCCCTGAAAAACAACCCCACATCATAATCCCCCTCCACCAAACTTTATACGTAGCACAATGCAGTCAGGCAAGTACTGTTCTCCTGGGAACTGCAAAACTCAGACATGTCCATCAGATTGCCAGAGAAGGAACCATGATTGGTCACTCCAGAGAACACGTCTCCACTGCTCTAGAGTCCAGTGGCAGCGTGCTTTACACCACTGCATCTGACGCTTTGCATTGCACTTGGTGATGTAAGGCTTGGATGCAGCTACTCAGCCATGAAATCCCATTCCATGAAGCTCTCTATGCACTGTTGTTGTGCTAATCTGAAGGCTACACCAAGTTTGGAGGTCTTTAGCTACTGACTCAGATAGTTGGTGACTTCTGTGCTCTGTGCGCTTCATCATTCAATGACCCGGCTCTGTCATTTTACGTGGCCTACCACTTTGTGGCTGAGTTGCTGTTTTTCCCAGTTGCTTCCACTTTGTTATAATACCACTAACAGTGGTATATTTAGTGGCAAGGAAATTTCACTGATGGACTTATTGCATAGGTGGCAACCTATCACGGTACCATGCTTGGAGTCACTGAGCTCCTAAGAGCTACCCATTCTTTCACAAATGTTTGTAGAAGCAGTCTGCATGCCTAGGTGCTTGATGTTATACACCTGTGGGCATGGAGGTAATTGGAACACCTGAATCCAATGATTTGGAGGGGTGTCCCAATACGTTTGGCAATATAGTGTGTGTATAATATAGTGTGTGTATGTATGTATGTATGTATATATATATATATACAGTGGGGCAAAAAAGTATTTAGTCAGCCACCAATTGTGCAAGTTCTCCCACTTAAAAAGATGAGAGAGGCCTGTAATTGGCATCATAGGTAGACCTCAACTATGAGAGACAAAATGAGAAAAAAAATCCAGACAATCACATTGGCTGATTTGGAAAGAATTTATTTGCAAATTATGGTGGAAAATAAGTATTTGGTCAATATCAAAAGTTCATCTCAATACTTTGTTATATATCCTTTGTTGGCAATGACAGAGGTCAAACGTTTCCTGTAAGTCTTCACAAGAATGGCACACACTGTTGCTTGTATGTTGGCCCATTCCTCCATGCAGATCTCCTCTAGAGCAGTGATGTTTTGGGGCTGTCGCTGGGCAACACAGACTTTACTCCCTCCAAAGGTTTTCTATGGGGTTGAGATCTGGAGACTGGCTAGGCCACTCCAGGACCTTGAAATGCTTCTTACGAAGCCACTCCTTCGTTGCCCGGGCGGTATGTTTGGAATCATTGTCATGTTGGAAGACCCAGCCACGTTTCATCTTCAATGCCCTTGCTGATGGAAGGAGGTTTGCACTCAAAATCTCACGATACATGGCCCCATTCATTCTGTCCTGTACATGGATCAGTCGTCCTGGTCCCTTTGCGGAGAAACAGCCCCAAAGCATGATGTTGCCACCCCCATGCTTCACAGTAGGTATGGTGTTCTTTGGATGCAACTCAGCATTCTCTCTCCTCCAAACACGACGAGTTGTGTTTCTACCAAACAGTTCTATTTTGGTTTCATCTGACCATATGACATTTTCCCAATCCTCTTCTGGATCATCCAAATGCTCTCTAGCAAACTTCAGACGGGCCCGGACATGTACTGGCTTAAGCAGGGGGACATGTCTGGCACTGCAGGAGCTGAGTCCCTGGAGGCGTAGTTTGTTACTGATGGTAGCCTTTGTTACGTTGGTCCCAGCTCTCTACAGGTCATTCACTAGGTCCCCCCGTGTGGTCCTGGGATTTTCGCTCACCGTTCTTGTGATCATTTTGACCCCACGGGGTGAGATCTTACGTGGAGCCCCAGATCGAGGGAGATTATCAGTGGTCTTGTATGTCTTCCATTTCCTAATTATTGCTCCCACAGTTGATTTGTTCACACCAAGCTGCTTGCCTATTGCAGATTCATTCTTCCCAGCCTGGTACAGGTCTACAATTTTGTTTCTGGTGTCCTTCGACAGCTCTTTAGTCTTCACCATAGTGGAGTTTGGAGTGTGACTGTTTGAGGTTGTGGACAGGTGTCTTTTATACTGATAACAAGTTCAAACAGGTGCTATTGATACAGGTAATGAGTGCAGGACAGAGGAGCCTCTTAAAGAAGAAGGTACAGGTCTGTGAGAGCCAGAAATCTTGCTTGTTTGTAGGTGACCAAATACTTATTTTCCACCATAATTTGCAAATTAATTCTTTCCAAATCAGCCAATGTGATTGTCTGGATTTTTTTTCTCAATTTGTCTCTCATAGTTGAGGTCTACCTATGATGCCAATTACAGGCCTCTCTCATCTTTTTAAGTGGGAGAACTTGCACAATTGGTGGCTGACTAAATACTTTTTCGCCCCACTGTGTGTGTATATATATATATATGACACACACTGCTCAAAAAAATTAAAGGAACACTTTTTAATCAGAGTATAACATGATGTAAATTAAACTCCTGGGATATTGATCTGGTCAGTTAAGTAGCAGAGGGGGTTGTTAATTTCATTAGCCCCAAAGCAGCTGAAACTGATTAACAACAGGTACACTAGTTGGGCAACAATAAGACTACCCCCAAAACTGGAATGGTTTTACAGGTGGAGACCACTGGTATTTTTTTTCCCTACTCATCTTTTCTGACTGTTTTTCACTAGTTTTGCATTTGGCTAGGGTCAGTGTCACTACTTGTAGCATGAGGCGATACCTGGACCCTACAGAGGTTGCACAGGCAGTCCAAGTCCTCCAGGATGGCACATCCATATGTGCCATTGCCAGAAGGTTTGTTGTGTCTCCCAGCACAGTCTCAAGAGTATGGAGGAGATTCCAGTAGACAGGCAGTTACATTAGGAGAGCTGGACAGGGCCAAAGTTGGTCCTTACCCATCAGCAGGACCAGTATCTACTCCTTTGTGCAGGGAGGACAGGATGAGCACTGCCAGAGCCCTACAAAATGACCTCCAGCAGACCACTGATGTGAATGTCTCTGACCAATCAGAAACCGACTTCATGAAGGTGGCCTGAGGGCCCGACGTCCTCTAGTGAGCCCTGTGCTCACTGGCCTGCACCATAGAGCTCGATTGGTATTTGCCATTGAATACCAGAATTGGCAGGTCCACCACTGGCGCCATGTGCTTTTCACAGATGAATGCAGATTTAACCTGAGCACGTGACAAACGTGAAAAGGTCTGGAGAAGCCATGGAGAACGTTATGCTGCCAGTAACACTGTTCAGCATGACCGTTTTGGTGGTGGGTCAGTGATGGTCTGGGGAGGCATATCCATGGAGGGACACACAGACCTCTACAGGCTAGAAAATGGCACCCTGACTGCCATTAGGTATCGGGATGAAATCCTTGGACCCATTGTCAGACCCTATGCTGGTGCAGTGGGTCCTGGGTTCCTCCTGGTGCATGACAATGCCCGGCCTCATGTAGCGAGAGTATGCAGGCAGTTCCTGGAGGAAGAAGGAATTGATACCACTGAATGGTCGCCATGCTCGCCTCATCTAAATCCAATAGAACACCTCTGGGATATCATTATTCTGTCTCTTATGTCACCAGGTTGCATTGAAAATGGAAGTGTTGTAACATTCTTTTGCTTCCGCTGTGTGATGAGACACCTAGTTATCAGGTGGGAATCCTCAATTTTGTCATTCACTGTGTGCGCTGCTAGTATACAGAGTCATGTCAGAGCTTATTGAGCTTCAAAGAGGGCAAATTGTTGGTGCTGCTTAGCTGGTGCCTCTGTGTCTGAAGTTGTCAATTTATTTGCCGTGTAGGGGGGTACAGTATCAAAGATTATGACGGTATATACAGTTTCCTAGAAAACGTCATCCAATAAGCAGAAGCGCGGTATATATGGTCAACTGACTGAAAAAAGACAAAAGGACATTGCGCAGGATTGTGGCCCGGAATAAGAAAACAGCTGCTGCAAAAGTGAACCAGCTAAAACTACCAAACCCTTGTGAGCTGCTATTACATAAAAAAAACACTAATACACATAATCTGTATAAGGAATCACCCACACTATTCACACCCTCATATATGACTTGTTGAAATGTTATAAAATCAATATCCACCAGTGCCAAGCTTCCCTTAACATATAACCATCAACTCAAATATGTGCTTCTAAGAATCATATGAACCATCAAAAAAAATGTCATAATTGTGCAGTCCAACAAAATGTCCTAATATATATCTTCTGTGCTTCAGAATGGTGTTATAAACTGCCTTTTACTTCTTCATTCCTTATCTGCACCTCCTATGTGCCAAAAATGCTGTTATAAATGAGACCCACCACAGCAACAGTTGTGAAAATGTGGAATAGACTCCCTCAAGAGTTGGTTCTGGCCAGCTCAGTGAATTGCTTTAAAATAGACCTGGATTCTTTCTTGGATACACAGAATATAACTGGATACTAACATTTATAGGTAAAGGAGATCCAGGGAATATCCGATTGCCTCTCGGGGGATCAGGAAGGAATTTTTTCCCAGCAGGAGCAAATTGGATCATGCTTTGCTGTTTTTTTTTGCCTTCCTCTGGATCAACTGTGGGTATAGGATTATAACTTTTTTTTTTTCTTTAATGGTTGAACTGGATGGACTATTTTTCAGAAAGACTATGTAACAAATCCCATAGTCCATCTCGGAAGAGAACAAGAGAGGGTAGTTCTGTTCCTACATACAGTTAGGAGATCTGGCGGAGTGAATTTAAATACTGATATGACTTGATAACCTTGGAAGGAGTCTTGGACAAGATGTTAATGAGGTTGATGTGGGGTACCTTTTTTTTTTATGGTTGAATTAGATGGACTTTTGTCTTCTTTCAGACAGACTAACTATGTAGTGTTTCCAGTGTGTGTGTGTGTGTTTTACATGTGTAAAAAAAAAAAAGTATTTTAAAATTGCGAATTTTTTTTATTTTTACATTTTAAAATCTTATAAAGTATTATTTTATATAGTATTTTAAAATTACAATCATTTCAGGTTAGTATTTGCTTCAGTTCCATTTTATTCCTTAAGTAGAGGGATTTAGCGGTTGATCCGCTGCTGTAAGGTCAAAAATATATTAACTCATGAGTGCTTTGCAGTACTTCACGTTATGGAGAGCGGAGAGCTGCAGGGTTCTTGCAACAAAGTGAATAACTGAAATGGTATTGGCTATCTGCCAGCTTCTATTATAGTGAATGAGGGACTAAGGGAATAAGAAGATACATAGCACTGTAATGCTTTTTTTATATACTTGGTACATGACAGACGAAATCTCTAGAACACAAACTGGATGGATATAAATGAAGTGTAGGCCTTTCTTCTTAGCCTAGAAAAGTGCAGGCTGCTATGTAAGAATTCAACAGCCCAAAGACAGGTTTACTTATTCATGGAAATTAAAGTACTTTTGTTTGGAACTTTACACAGATCCGGTTGTGCAAGTCTTGTGGCACATGGATATTCTATAATGCCAAAAGACACCCCTTTTACGACCTCTGATTGACAGGAGGCTCTCAGTGAGATTGTGGTTGTGGCTCCTGATTTATTATGACTTTAGTTAACCATTTAAAGTGCTACTAAACCCAGGACTCTGCATTCACTATACCTGTTCTCCCCGCACCCTGCCTTCACTATATCTGGTCTCCCCGGACCCTGCATTCACTATATCTGGTCTCCCCGGACCCTGCATTCACTATATCTGTTCTCCCCGGACCCTGCATTCACTATACCTGTTCTCCCCGGACCCTGCATTCACTATATCTGGTCTCCCCGGACCCTGCATTCACTATATCTGTTCTCCCCGGACCCTGCATTCACTGTACCTGTTCTCCCCGGACCCTGCATTCACTATATCTGGTCTCCCCAAACCCTGCATTCACTATATCTGGTCTCCCCGGACCCTGCATTCACTATATCTGGTCTCCCCGGACCCTGCATTCACTATATCTGTTCTCCCCGGACCCTGCATTCACTATATCTGGTCTCCCCGGACTCTGCATTCACTATATCTGTTCTCCCCGGACCCTGCATTCACTATATCTGTTCTCCCCGGACCCTGCATTCACTATATCCGGTCTCCCCGGACCCTGCATTCACTATATCCGTTCTCCCCGGACCCTGCATTCACTATATCCGGTCTCCCCGGACCCTGCATTCACTATATCTGGTCTCCCCGGACCCTGCATTCACTATATCTGGTCTCCCCGGACCCCGCATACACTATATCTGGTCTCCCCGGACCCTGCATTCACTATATCTGGTCTCCCTGGACCCCGCATTCACTATATCTGGTCTCCCACATTACACAGAACATGTAAATGCAATTATTTTAGTAAGTTCTGTGACTTCTGTCAGTGTCCAGCAGAACACTGGTTAAAGCTTGTAGGAGGAGTTTTCATTCTGCTCTTGGAGGATGCAAAACACCTGACCTCTGTCTGGACAGTGCTAATTGGCCCTGTGCTGATCACATGCACTCTCCCAAGAGAATAAATATCTCTAGCAATACACACTAAACTGAGCATGTGCAGACTGTCTCCACAATATGTTTTATCAGGAGGTAAGAAGGGAGAACTGGAAGAAGGGGAGGATCAGAGGAGGCAGAATCGAACAGCATATTTAAACATTGCAGAGGATTAACCCCTTAGGTTGCAGAGTGAGTATAACAAGCATGCTTTACTGCAAATACAGACTGATTTTACTGCTGTGGGTTTAATAACACGTTAAAGCGGAGTTCCACCCAAAAGAGAAAATTCCGCTTTAATGCTTTGTCCCCCGCTTCCCATTAAGGATTGGCATCTTTGGGGAGTAGGAGGGGAAAGCGGGTACCGAAATTTGCTAGGTATCAGCTCCTACTTCCACTGCGATCACCTAGGCTATTGGAAGAGGAAGTTGTCCTCCTCCCCCCTCCCCATAGTCTTCTGGGACACGTGATAGGTGCAAGCTGTCACAGCCGGGTGCCCACACTAAAGTTCCCAGCGCCAGGGAGAGAAGACAGCAGGTGAAACCAGCCGTGGTGAGGACACCGCTGGACCAAAGGACAAGTAAGTGTCTGTACAGGAATGTTGGAATCCTATTGCCCTACGCCCAGGATATGTAGTTCCGGACGCCGGGCACGTAGTTTCTTTCTACCTTTTAGCCCCGTTGCGGGCAAGCAGCAGGGCTCACCTGTCAGGTGAAGCAATCGGCTGCATCGCTGCTGGTGACTGCTTCCATACAGTGCTAGCCTCTTCACATCCCCGGCATGAGGTCTCCTGGGCTCCGCTTGCCCATCTGTGGGACCGGCTCCCACAGATTGGAATAAAAAAACATTTTTTACTTTCTGCTATAAAACCTATTCAAAGAAAAATTTAAAAAATCTAATTTTTTCATATATTTTGGTCAGTTGTATTCTGCTACATGTCTTGGATAAATCAAAAATCCCAAAAGGTGTACAGTTGCAAGAAAAAGTATGTGAACCCCTTGGGATTACGTGGAGTTTTGCATGAATTGGGCATAAAATGTGCTCTAAACGTCACCTAAGTCACAACAATAGAAGAACACAGTCTGCTGAACATAATACTACACAAACATTAGATGTTGCCATGGTTTAATTGCACATAACATGTAAACATTCACAGTGCAGGGAGGAAAAAGTATGTGAACCTTTGGACTTAATAACTGGTTGTCCCTCCTTTGGCAGCAATAACCTCAACCAAACGTTTCCTGTAGTTGCAGATCAGACCTGCACAACGATCTGGAGTAATTTTGGACCATTCCTCTTCACAAAACTGTTTCAGTGTAGCAATATTCTTGGGATGTCTGGTGTGAATCGCTCTCTTAAGGTCATGCCACAGCATTTCAATCAGGTTGAGGTCAGGACTCTGACTGGGCCACTCCAGAAGGTGTATTCTGTGCTGTTGCAGCCATTGTTTTGTATAATTACTTGTATGCTTTGGGTCATTGTCCTGTTGCATCACCCATCCTCTGCGGAGCTTCAGTTAGCGGACAGATGGTCGTACGTTTTCCTGCAAAATGTCTTGATAAAATCTGGAATTAATTTTCCCATCAATGACAACAATCTGTCCAGGCCCTGAGGCAGCAAAGCAGCCCCAAACCATGATGCTCCCTCCGCCATGTTTTACAGTGGGGATGAGGTTTTGATGTTGGTGTGCTGTGCCTTTTTTTCTCCACACATAGTGTTGTGTGTTCTTCCCAAACAACTCAATCTTGGTTTCATCTGTCCACAGTATATTTTGCCAGTAGTGCTGTGGAACATCCAGGTGCTCTTTTGCAAACTTCAAACGTGCTGCAATATTCTTTTTGGACAGCAATGGCTTCCTCCGTGGTGTCCTCCCATGTACTCCATTCTTGTTTCATGTTTTCCTTATTGTAGATGTGTCAACAAAAATGTTAGCATGTGCCAGAGATTTCTGTAGGTCTTTAGCTGACACTCTGGGATTCTTCTTTACCTCATGCAGCATTCTACGCTGTGCTCTTGCAGTCATTTTTACTGGACGACTACGCCTAGGGAGAGTAGCAACAGTGCTAAACTTTCTCCATTTGTAGACAGTCTGTCTTACAGTGGACACATGAACATCAAGGCTTTTGGAGATACTTTTGTAACCCTTTCCAGCTTCATGCAAGTCAACAATTCTTGATCGTAGGTCTTCTGAGAGCTCTTTTCTGCGAGGCATGGTTCACATCAGACATTGCTTCTTGAAACCAGTAAACCCAAAACAGGTGTGTTTTTCAAGGGCAGGACAGCTGTCAGCAACACATCCAATCCAATCAAGGTTGGCTCACTCCTGGTGTCAGGGCTCCCAGGTATGACCAGAGGTGTGTGACTGAAGCAGGGAAACGCAGACCTCAGATATGTTATAAACAATATAATTTATTAACACTAACAGTACAAACATAAACGCAGTGCAATACTAAAACATAATACGGTGCAAACAAACCAACCAACCACCCACAAATAACAGTATATACAAGCAAGCGTCGTCAGGCAGGCCGGGTCAATATCAATTGGGCAGGTAGGTACATGGGGAGCAAGCGGAGAATGGTCGGGGTCACAGGCCAGGTTCAGCAGGTAGCAAGCAGCATAGTACAGAGGGTCAGGCAGAGGGATGGTCCGGGTCACAAGCCAGGGATCAGAACAGGTAGCAAGCAGCGTAGTACAGAGGGTCAGACAGAGGGATGGTCAGGGTCACAAGCCAGGATCAGAGCAGGAGAAGTCAGCAAAGGAACAGAAACAGGATGCAGGACAGATACAGGGCCCAGGACAAACACAACACCAAGGCAGAGTCTGCAAGTCTGGCCATCCCTTAAATACACCAGTATCATCTGTTCCAGGTGTTAGCTGGCTGAAAGGTTGAGTCTCTGATTGCTGGGAGCACCCGCTGGCCAGCCCTGGTACTGCAGATCAAAAGGCAGGTGAGTCCCACCATTGCTGGCCAGTCCATTCCTAACAGTACCCCCCCCTCAAGGAGCGGCCTCAGGACGCTCCAAACAGTCCTAGCTGGGAAAAATGTTCCACCGCCCGGGTCGGGCAACTGGCGGGATATCAAAGACTGGCACACCGGGCAGGACTCCGGGCAGCGGCACACCGGGCTGGACTCCGGGCAGAGGCACATCGAGCAGAGGCACATCGGGCAGGACTCCGGGCAGAGGCACATCGGGCAGGACTCCGGGCAGAGGCACATCAGGCAGGACTCCAGGCAGAGGCACATCGGGCAGGACTCCAGGCAGAGGCACATCGGGCAGGACTCCAGGCAGAGGCACATCGGGCAGGATTCCGGGCAGAGGCACATCGGGCAGGATTCCGGGCAGAGGCACATCGGGCAGGATTCCGGGCAGAGGCACATCGGGCAGGACTCCGGGCAAAGGCACATCGGATTACCAGGCGAAGCAGCAGGCACCGGGCCCCCGGGCGGAGCAGCAGGCACCGGGCCCCCGGGCGGAGCAGCAGGCACCGGGCCCCCGGGCGGAGCAGCAGGCACCGGGCCCCCGGGCGGAGCAGCAGGCACCGGGCCCCCGGGCGGAGCAGCAGGCACCGGGCCCCCGGGCGGGGCTGCAGGCTCCGGGCCCCCGGGCGGAGCAGCAGGCACCGGGCCCCCGGGCGGGGCAGCAGGCACCGGGCCCCCGGGCGGAGCGGCAGGCACCGGGCCCCCGGGCGGGGCGACAGGCACCGGGCCCCCGGGCGGGGCGACAGGCACCGGGCCCCCAGGCGGGGCGACAGGCACCGGGCCCCCAGGCGGGGCGACAGGCACCGGGCCCCCAGGCGGGGCGACAGGCATCGTGCCCCCAGGCGGGGCGACAGGCATCGTGCCCCCAGGCGGAGCGGCGGGCGCCGGACCCCCAGATGGAGCGACAGGTCTCGGGCCCCCAGGCGTAGCGGCGGGCGCCGGACCCCCAGATGGAGCGACAGGTCTCGGGCCCTCAGGCGGAGCGGCGGGCGCCGGACCCCCAGGCGGAGCGACAGGTCTCGGGCCCTCAGGCGGAGCGGCGGGCGCCGGACCCCCAGGCGGAGCGACAGGTCTCGGGCCCTCAGGCGGAGCGGCGGGCGCCGGACCCCCAGGAGGAGCGACAGGTCTCGGGCCCTCAGGCGGAGCGGCGGGCGCCGGACCCCCAGGTGGAGCTACAGGTCTCGGGCCCTCAGGCGGAGCGGCGGGCGCCGGACCCCCAGGAGGAGCGACAGGTCTCGGGCCCTCAGGCGGAGCGACAGGTCTCAGGCCCCCAGGCGGGGCGGCGGGCGCCGGATCCCCAGGCGGAGCGGCGGGCGCTGGACCCCCAAGCGGAGCAACAGGTCTCGGGCCCCCAGGCGGAGCGGCGGGCACCGAGACACCAGGCACGACAGTGGGCTCCGAGTCAACTGGTATGACCGCAGGCACTGGGTCAGACATTGGATGGTCTGGCTGGACAGCGGGCATCGGGTCACCAGGCATCAGGTCATTTGGCTCGACAGCGGGCACCGCGTCATCTGGCAAGGCAGTGGGCTCCGAGTCAACTGGCATGACCGCGGGCACCGGGGCAGACATTGAATCGTCTGGCTGGACAGCGGGCATCGGGTCACCAGGCATCAGGTCATTTGGCTCGACCGCGGGCACCGCGTCATCTGGCAAGGCAGTGGGCTCCGAGTCAACTGGTATGACCGCGGGCACTGGGTTAGACATTGGATCGTCTGACTGGACAGCGGGCATCGGGTCACCAGGCATCAAGTCATTTGGCTCGACAGCGAGCACCGCATCATCTGGCAAGGCAGTGGGCTCCGAGTCAACTGGCATGACCGCGGGCACCGGGGCAGACATTGAATCGTCTGGCTGGACAGCGGGCATCGGGTCACCAGGCATCAGGTCATTTGGCTCGACAGCGGGCACCGCGTCATCTGGCAAAGCAGTGGTCTCCGAGTCAACAGGCACGACAGTGGGCACCGGGTCATCAGGTACCGGATTGTCTGGCTCGACAGCGGGCATCGGGTCATCAGGTATGACAGCGGACACTAGGTCACCAGGCATCAGGTCATTTGGCTTGCCAGCGGGCACCGCGTCATCTGGCAAGGCAGTGGGCACCGAGTCACCAGGTACGACAGCGGGCTCTGAGTCAATTGGCACGACAGCGGGCACCGGATCAGGTACCGGATCATCTGGATCAACAGCGGGCATCGAGTCAACTGGCCTAATAGGATCGTCAGGCTGGATCAGTTCATCATGCTGGGTAGAGGCATTAGGCCGAGTAGAGGCATCAGGCCGAGTAGAGGCATCAGGCCGAGTAGAGGCTTCAGGCTGAAGAGAGGCATCAGGCCGAGTACAGGCATCAGGCCGAGTACAGGCATCAGGCCGAGTAGAGGCTTCAGGCCGAGTAGAGGCATCAGGCCGAGTAGAGGCATCAGGCCGAGTAGAGGCTTCAGGCCGAGTAGAGGCTTCAGGCCGAGTAGAGGCATCAGGCCGAGTAGAGGCTTCAGGCTGAAGAGAGGCATCAGGCCGAGTACAGGCATCAGGCCGAGTACAGGCATCAGGCCGAGTAGAGGCTTCAGGCCGAGTAGAGGCTTCAGGCTGAGGAGAGGCTTCAGGCCGCGTAGAGGCATCAGGCCGAGTAGAGGCATCAGGCCGAGTAGAGGCTTCAGGCCGAGTAGAGGCTTCAGGCCGCGTAGAGGCTTCAGGCCGCGTAGAGGCTTCAGGCCGAGTAGAGGCATCAGGCTGCGTACAGGCATCCGTCTGAACCACGGAAGGCAGGCTCACCGGTTTGGATACTGGCAGGATGGTATTGGTTGGAAAGAATTTTCGCTTTTTTCTGGTTTTAACTACTGGAGCACTGCAAGTAAACGCAGGTCTGCAAACGAATGGAGCAGCTGGAGACAGAGAAGAACTGGAGGATGGAACAGGAGAGGGAGCGGTTGCTACAGAGGGCTTCTTTACAGGGTTAAAGGCAGGATAGGTGCAGCGAGTGGGAACAGGGGACTGACATGCGGTAGATAGCCAAGTATACTGGGCTGTAACTGGAGGAGCTGGTGGGAATACAGGAGTAGAGTTAGAAGCAGGACTGGGTTTTTGTAAGCTGACTGAGGCTGGGTGCAACAAATCTGTCCATGTCTGCAGTATGGGTTGAACAAAGCTGAGCTTACACAAAGTCTGTCTGGTCAATGACTGCACTGCGTTTATACAATCTCTCAGTGTCTGTGGTGAACATGTGGAATAACGCTCCAGAAAGTAACCCACATCATCCTCTAATAACCACACCAGGGACTCTACCTGGTCTGCACTAAATGGTGGCAAAAATTCATCCCTGCATTCGGGGGAACCAGATGAAACCAACTCTGCACAAACCTCAATCAATGGCTGCACCTCAGAGAATACTGTGCCCTGATCTACTAGAACATGAGCGAGCCGTATACATTCTAGCAATTCATCCCGGGTATACTCCTTCAGAGTTTGATAAGCATACTCCCTGTCATCAAACACTAGCAGATATAAATATTCAACCTCATCAAGATCCATCCTTCCCATCAACAAGCCAAGATGGCTTCCCTGTGCAGCCACTTCTGGTCAGGATTGGCCTTGGTGTAATGTCAGGGCTCCCAGGTATGACCAGAGGTGTGTGACTGAAGCAGGGAAACGCAGACCTCAGATATGTTATAAACAATATAATTTATTAACACTAACAGTACAAACATAAACGCAGTGCAATACTAAAACATAATACGGTGCAAACAACCAACCAACCACCCACAAATAACAGTATATACAAGCAAGCGTCGTCAGGCAGGCCGGGTCAATATCAATTGGGCAGGTAGGTACATGGGGAGCAAGCGGAGAATGGTCGGGGTCACAGGCCAGGTTCAGCAGGTAGCAAGCAGCATAGTACAGAGGGTCAGGCAGAGGGATGGTCCGGGTCACAAGCCAGGGATCAGAACAGGTAGCAAGCAGCGTAGTACAGAGGGTCAGACAGAGGGATGGTCAGGGTCACAAGCCAGGATCAGAGCAGGAGAAGTCAGCAAAGGAACAGAAACAGGATGCAGGACAGATACAGGGCCCAGGACAAACACAACACCAAGGCAGAGTCTGCAAGTCTGGCCATCCCTTAAATACACCAGTATCATCTGTTCCAGGTGTTAGCTGGCTGAAAGGTTGAGTCTCTGATTGCTGGGAGCACCCGCTGGCCAGCCCTGGTACTGCAGATCAAAAGGCAGGTGAGTCCCACCATTGCTGGCCAGTCCATTCCTAACACCTGGCTCCAATTAGCTCTGGGAGAAGTCATTAAGCTAGGGCCTCACATACTTTTTCCTCCCTGCACTGTGAATGTTTACATGTTATGTGCAATTAAACCATGGCAACATCTAATGTTTGTGTAGTATTATGTTCAGCAGACTGTGTTCTTCTATTGTTGTGACTTAGATGACGTTCAGAGCACATTTTATGCCCCATTCATGCAAAACTCCACGTAATCCCAAAGGGTTCACATACTTTTTCTTGCAACTGTATATTAATTGATATGCGTGAAAGTTATAGTGTCTACAAGCTATTGTGTGTGTATATATACTGGAATTTTTTTTTATACTACTAATGGTGGTGATCAGCAATTTATAACTGAACTGCGATAGTGTGGAAGGCAATCTGATGCTAACTGACACTGGGAGGAAACTGACTAACTGCCACTGACATCACTAGTGATACAAATAAAGTGATCAGTGACAATACTATACACTGTCACTGTACTAATGACACTGTCTGGGAAGGTTTTACCATCTAGGACAATCGGAGGGTTAAATTTGTGCCTACCAACATGTAATGTGTGTATTATGTGCTGCTTTTACTAAGAGAACTCTATTTCTCATCCCTGCTTTGCAGGAATGAGAAACAGTGAGATCAATCCCTCTGTACAGAGCACTGTATTGAATGTCAATACAGCCAATGAGCAGGTCCCAGCCATGAATCATTGCCAAGGACTTGCTGACAGACTCCTGCTGTGTACAATCTCAGCAGGTATCGGTGAGGGGACATACATGCATGCGCCCTAAACCTGGAAGCAGGCAGCGACGTACCAGTCTGCACGGGCCGCAAGTGGTTAAAAGAAAGAAAAAATAAGGCTCCCCATACGTGGCTCATATTTGGTCCAATTCCTACACAAGTGGCCAAATTTCGAGCTTTTAATGGCCCTGTCGGCACCATCTGGCTCACAAAATGTGATTTAAAAGAAATGACTAAGCCAAGTGGAAAACTGTTGGTGGAACAGTGACTGTCTGCATCCTATCACATGCAGTCACCTTTTGAGTATTCAGACAGCCACCGGTGCAGCAGCTGTCTGAATCCATAGCCACCAGTGCAGATTCTTTCAACTTTCCTGTTTAGCATAGATGGAGGAATCTATTGATTTTCTCTTATTCTGCGTAAAGGTTGTACAAGGAAAGAAGCCTAATAACATTTGTTTTTGCCCCCATTCATACAAAACAAATGTACATGCAGCTTCCCAGGATTAATAGCTCTGCAATTTTTTTCATTATTATAAACACATCCCTGTGTATGGCTAGCCAAAATCAGTCACACACAATTCAGCGAGAAGGACAGTCGTCTCACTCACCAGATGACAGCAGGAGATTAAATTACTTTAGATACCATCATATGTTGCTCTGTTGACTGTTGCTGTATAATTGAATTAAAATTGATTTTATACCGTAAAGATCTGAATCATTTAATATACAAAAGTCATCCAGTGTCATATACAGTTAATGCAATATACTTTTCTGTAGAATACTCTTTATTTGGACAAGTCAATGTTCGCATTTTTAGTACATACACATGGAGCTAGTATATCAAATATGTCGGCAGGCCCGTCTCTTTAATCTAACATACTGAACTGCAAACCTTACAACACTAACATTCCTGTATCTGTCCAAAGGATAGCAATAAAACCTCACAGGGGTTCTAATTCTTCTTAATGTCATCCCAAGTAAAAAAGTTTTGGTTGGACATACACTTTAAAACTTGGCGGGTTTGTGCTCCTCTACCCCCCCCCCCCCCACAATTAAACACAAAGATGGATTGTGGTAGAGTGATTCTTCCAAGGACCAGATCTGTTTTGAGGAGTATCACTGGCATGTGGATGGGAAAAAAAATGTTTGTAAGAAATGCTAACTTCATATTTTTTCAGTTGCCAGACCAGTGTTCTTGGTTTTCTACTTTGAAGTCCAAGAAATTGTAAAACTACCATTGCAGTGGCCTCGCCTACACTGAAAGGGTTCAATACTCGTTTGTGTCTGGGTACCAATAAAAAGCACTTTTACTTACCTTATCCCTCGCTCCATGGGCAGCCGGCACTCTCCTCTTTCTTCTGGTCACATACCTGATGAAGGGGTCCTGAATGGCTCCGAAATGTCGCTATTATAACCACAATGTGATCACTGAATAAAGCTTTGGACCCGTTTTGGAGATCCTGGTGTGCTGGTGGCATATTTCTCTCTTTGAACATTCTCGGTTCCAAACCTTGATTGCTACAGCACCTACCTACCTATATCTACAGCCAATTTCAGGAAAGTGTGGGTTGGGAATATTGTACCTGAGCTCCTCTTTCTTCCATCACTCTAAAAAGTACTTTCACCTATCTTATCCCTCGCTCCCTGGGCAGCCAGCACTCTCCTCTTTCTTCTGGTCACATGCCTGATGAAGGGGTCCTGAATGACTCCGAAATGTCACTATTATAACCACAATGTGATCATTAAATAAAGCTTTGGACCCGTTTTAAAGATCCTGGCGTGCTGGTGGCATATTTCTCTCTTTGAACGTTCTCGGTTCCAAACCATAATTGCTACAGCACCTATCTACTGTATATCTATAGCCAGTTTCAGGAACATGTGGGTTGGAAATATTGTACCTGAGCTCCTCTTTCTTCCATCACTCCAAAAAGTACTCTCACCTATCTTATCCCTCGCTCCCTGGGCAGCGAGCTCTCTCTTCTTTCCTCTGTCACTTCAAGTTGAGGGTGGACCCTCCGTGTTCTCATTTACAGCAGTCCTGCATTGTATGTGATGACTTCAGAGTGTGACTGAGCACCAAAGAGAAGTGGCTTTGGAGGACCATTTGCAGGAAGAGGAGGGGTCTTGTGGGTCACATAAGTACACTTACTTTTGCTCTCCTGTGATCGAGTCAACTGATGGCGAGTTATTTCCTGCTATCAGCTGACTGGCCAGAGTCAATCCAGGCTCTGGAAGGATGTCGACAATATTGTCAGGATCCACCCCACTTCCTGATTGACAGCTGGCCCTGCCTCAAAGCATGTGGCTGAGAGATGGAGCCAGCTGCGCTTACTCTCCAGTCTAGTACTCCACTGAGCTCCAGAATGGAGCAGAGCGGAGAGCGGTGACGGACAGTCACTGCTCTCCACTTTGAGCATACTGAGAACTGAGTAATCTTTGGTCATGGGATTGCTCAGTTCTTGGTCTTAGGCTGGGCATACATTATGCAATTTTCTTTACTTCAACCACGGGTTAAAGGAAAGAAAACCACTTAATTTCCCCATGAACACAGTCAGTTTTGATGGGGAAATCCCTCCTGCTGTTCTATTGTATTCTGACAGCAGGAGGTTTTCCTACCATCAGAATACAATGATCACGGCTGGCGGCTATAGCCAGTGACCATGATCATATGAATAAAACCCAACAAGTTGTACTGAAGGTGATGAATAGATTGACTTCAGTGCAACCAGTCTACCCATAGATGGGTCGAAATTCGTCCAGTGTTTGCTGAACGAGCCAAATTTCGATCTGTCTATGGCCAGCATTAGAGCCAACATTGGACATGAGGAACTCCTTTGCAAATGATGGTGCAGTCATTAAAGCATATTTTAGCAATAATAATAATAGCATATGTGTGCTGTGTATAGGGGCACCGCAGTACTCAGTAGAACGGTCAGTGTCAAATGAAATTTTTAGATGTTTAACCAGTTCACCACAGCCTATAGCAGATGTACTGCTACAGGGCAGCCACTCTGTGCAAAGTCATATACAGTACATATATATATATATATATATAAAAATAATATATGTGATTTTGCACTCCCTGGTTGCGCACGTATGCTGATTCTGCTGCGACTAGTCACAGCAGAGGCCGATCAGCGCATGCCAGCCAATGGATGACCTCATGCTGATTGGTGAGGCGAGAGACAGAACACAGCTCTGCCTATATAAACAAAGCAGAGCTGTGTCCTGTCAGCAGCAATGTGCTGGATTTTGTTTTCTTGCAAAGCAGGGAGTAAAATCCATCACATAGTACACACAAAAACACCGGTTGATCACAGTTAACCCTTTGATCGCTCTAAATGTTTAACCCCTTCCCAGCCAATGTCATTAGTACAGTGACAGTGTATATTTTTAGCACTGATCACTGTATTAGTGTCACTGGTTCCCACAAAGTGTCAATTAGTGTCAGATTGTCCACCGCAATATCGCTGTCCTGCTATAAGTCGCTGATCGCAATTACTAGTATAAAAAATAAATACACATTCTAATGTTTGTAGACACTAACTTTTGCGCAAACCAATCAATATACCATTATTTGAATATTTTTGCCAAAAATATGTAGCATAATACTGTGCATATTGGTCTAAATTTATGAAGACATTTGATTTTTCTTTTTTAATTGTATGTTTTATAGCAGAAAGTACAAAATATTGTTTGTTTTTTTCAAAATTATCAGTCATTTTTTGTTTATAGTGTAAAAAATAAAAAACCCATAGGTGATCAAATACCACCAAAAGAAAACTGTATCTTTGGGAAAGTTTTATTTATGTAGTGTTGCATGACCGCACAATTGTCAGTTAAAGTAACGCAGCGCCGTATAGAAAAGTATGGCCTGGTTATGAAGGGGGTAAATCTTCCAAAGGTCAAGTAGTTGAACGTATTTAAAGTGTAATTGGTGTTTATCACTATATTCTCTGTATGAGTTGTTGGGTTGTTGCATTATAAATAGACAGTACTAACAATGGTAGCTAGCTAAATAAATACATAAATCAATTTATTGTTGAATAATACCTTCTTGGATACATTTCTATCATAATAAATCTTCCGGTGGCAGGTGGGATATCTTTAAAGCATACCCATACAACCGCGCCAACTTTCCCACTGGCCACACCCACTTTTCACCATGATTTACTACGCATGCAACATTCTGTCTCTTTAAAAATGTAGAAAGTTGGTATGTGGAACAATTTTTGAGATCAGGCTAGTAGGGCTCACTGGCAGCATGCTTGTGACATTTTTTTGGATGCGCAGACGGCAATGATAGCCCCTGTATTTCTCCATCATATTGAGTTTCCTTTAAAGAAATCTGCATTGAGAGGAAAATGTAGATTGCTGTTTCTGCCATCTCCTTCCAAAAAATGCCATTTACCTGCTGCCATACTGAGCCGCTGGCTTCACTATATTCTGAGTGACCATTATCACAGCTGCACTACATTTCTTCCTCACTCGGATATACATTTGGTCTGGTCACAAACACATTGCAGAGACCCAGTACATCAATTTCTGCTAAGAACGGAGCGGTGTGCGTCACCGGCAACCATTCTTCCTCTAAGTAACTTGCTTTGTCTGTGTGTCACCAGGCAGCCATACTAATTGCTCTGCATTCTAAGATATTTATACAAAAGCTAGGACAAGGAAATAGGCTATGAGCTGGAGTAATTATTGCTTGAGAAATTCACCCATTCAAAAAAAATATACATTTGCACAATATGATTTAATGGGATCCACTTGGCAATATCATGCAGGATTCATCCTATGTATTATATGACGCTTTCCTACAGTGCATCCAGAAAGTGTTCCCAGCGCTTAACTTTTGCCACATTTTGTTATGTTACAGCCTTATTCCAAAATGGATTCAATTAATTTTTTTCCTCAACATTCTACAAACAATACCCCATAATGACAAAGTGAAAGAAGTTTGTTTTGAAATCTTTTCAATTTATTAAAATTTAAAAAAACCCATGTGCTTAAGTATTCACAGCCTTTGCTCAATACTTTGTTGAAGCCCCTTTGGCACCAATTACAGCCTCAAGTTGTTTTGAGTATGATGCTACAAGCTTGGCACACCTATTTTTGAGAAATTTCTCCCATTCTTCTTTGCAGTACCCCTCAAGCTTCATCAGGTTGGATGGGGAGCATCGGTGCACAGCCATTTTCAGATCTCTCCAGAGATGTTTAATTGGGTTCAAGTCTGGGTTCTGGCTGGGCCACTCCAGGACATTCACAAAGTTGGCCCGTAGCCACTCTTTTGTTATGTGGGCTGTACATTGCTGCAGTCATCTTTCCTTCAATCCTGACTAGTCTTCCAGTTCCTGCTGCTGAAAAACATCCCCACAGCATGATGCTACCACCACCATGCTTCACTGTAGAGATGGTATTGGCCAGGTGGTGAGCGGTGCCTGGTTTCATCCAGACATGATGCTTGGCATTCAGGCCAAAGAGTTCAACCTTTGTTTCATCAGACCAGAGAGTTTTGTTTCTCGTGGTCTGGGAGTCCCTCAGGTGTCATTTGGCAAACTCCAGGCGGGTTACCATTTGCCTTTTACTCAGGAGTGGCTTCTGTCTGGCCAATCTACCTAACAGGCCTGATTGTTGGAGTGCTGCAGAGATGGTTGTTCTGGAAGGTTCTCCTCTCTCCACAGAGAAATGCTGGAGCTCTTTCAGAGTGACCAGTGGGTGCTTGGTTACCTCCCTGGATAAGTCCCTTCTCCCTCGATCGCTCATTTGGCCAGGCGGCTGGCTCTAGGAAGGTTTCTGGTGGTTCCAAACTTTTTCCATTTATGGATGATGGAGGCCATTGTGCTCATTGGGACCTTCAATGCTGCAGACATTTTTCTGTACCCTTCCCCAGATCTGTGCCTTGATACAATCCTGTCTCGGCGGTCTACGGACAATTCCTTGGACTTCATGGCTTGGTTTGTGCTCTGACATGCACTGTTAACTGTGGGACCTTATATAGACAGGTTTCTGCCTTTCTTAATCATGTCCAATCAACTGAATTTCCAACAGGTGGACTCCAATCAAGTTGTGGAAACATCTAAAGGATGGTCAGTGGGAACAGGATGAACCAGAGCTCAATTTTGAGTGTCATGGCAAAGGCTGTGAATACTTGTGTGCATGTGTTTTTTTTTTTCACTTTTTATTTTTAATAAATTGCAAAGATTTCAAAACAAACTTTTTTTATCGTTGTCATTATGGGGTATTGTTTGTAGAATGTTGAGGAAAAAAATGAATTTAATCCATTTATGGAATAAGGCTGTAACATAACAAAATATGGCAAAAGTTGAGTGCTGTGAATACTGTACGGATGCACTGTATGTGCCCCCCTCCAGGAATGAACCAGCTGCTGGTATCACCACAGCAAGGGAGGGTGTAACCCTCCTGTTATGCTGATACCAGCCTACAATACATGCCCCTCAGCATTGGGGGTTTTGTTTAGAGGTGTTCCCTTTGAAAAAACAGTGATCCCCCTCTCAAAGCTCCAGTGCATTGATGCTGATGGTCACTGTGTTCTTCCCTACCCCTGGTTTCCAGGAAAAGGTATGGCAAGAACTTTGGGGTACACCACTGACAACGCTAGACCATTCAGAGTATGAATCATTAACCACTACTCTCTGAATACGATCTTTTTAGCCAGTTTTCTATCAATTTACATTGACAGATTTTTCCAAGCGTGTGCATTGATGCGGATGGGTACTGGGTTCTTCTCTACCCCTGGTTTCCAGGAGGAGGTATGGCAAGGAGGAGGGTGCTTATGTTCTGTGGGTTGCAAGTAGATGTTTGCCCCTCCCTGGTGAATTGGTTTTACTGGACCCCCAAACCATTCAGCCCAACATCCTTTTAACCCTTTTACTTCCACTAACCTATGCCATACCTCATTGGTTTTGGGGGGTTTTACACACACTCCTGGTTATATCTGGCTGAAAAAAGACAAAGGTCCATCCAGTTCAACAAAAGAAAAAAAGTTATAATCCTACACCCACAGTTGTTCCAGAGGAAGGTAAAAAAAAGCAAGCAAAGCATGATCCCATTTGCTCCTGCAGGGGAAAAAAAATTCCTTCCTGATTCCCTGAGAGGCAATCGGATATTCCTTGGATCAACTTTATCAATAATTAATAGTAACTAGTTATATTATGTTACAGAGTTACATAGTTAATCTGGCTGAAAAAAGACAAAAGTCCATCCAGTTCAACCATAGAAAATAAAAAAAAGTTATAATCCTATACCCACAGTTGATCCAGAGGAAGGCAAAAAAAACCCCAGCAAAGCACGATCCAATTTGCTCCTGCTGGGAAAAAAAATTCCTTCCCGATCCCCCGAGAGGCAATCGGATATTCCCTGGATCAACTTCACCTATAGATGTTAGTATCCAGTTATATTCTTTGTATCTAAGAAACAATCCAGGCCTTTTTTGAAACAATCCACTGAGCTGGCCAGAGCCAACTCTTGAGGGAGACTATTCCACATTTTCGCAGCTCTTACTGTGAAGAAACCTTTCCATGTTTGGAGATTAAATTTCTTTTCCTCCAGATGTAAAGAGTGCCCCCTTGTCCTCTGTGGTGACCTCAGGGTGAATAACTCTACACCGAGTTCACTACATGAACCACTGATGTATTTATACATGGTGATCATATCCCCCCTTATGTATTATACATGGTGATCATATCCCCCCTTATGTATTATACATGGTGATCATATCCCCCCTTATGTATTATACATGGAGATCATATCCCCCCTTATGTATTATACATGGAGATCATATCCCCCCTTATGTATTATACATGGTGATCATATCCCCCCTTATGTATTATACATGGAGATCATATCCCCCTTATGTATTATACATGGAGATCATATCCCCCCTTATGTATTATACATGGAGATCATATCCCCCCTTATGTATTATACATGGCGATCATATCCCCCCCTTATGTATTATACATGGTGATCATATCCCCCCTTATGTATTATACATGGAGATCATATCCCCCTTATGTATTATACATGGAGATCATATCCCCCCTTATGTATTATACATGGAGATCATATCCCCCCTTATGTATTATACATGGAGATCATATCCCCCCTTATGTATTATACATGGAGATCATATCCCCCTTATGTATTATACATGGAGATCATATCCCCCTTATGTATTATACATGGAGATCATATCCCCCCTTATGTATTATACATGGAGATCATATCCCCCTTATGTATTATACATGGTGATCATATCCCCCCTTATGTATTATACATGGTGATCATATCCCCCCTTATGTATTATACATGGAGATCATTTCCCCCTTATGTATTCTACATGGTGATCATATCCCTCCCTTATGTATTATACATGGTGATCATATCCCCCCTTATGTATTATACATGGAGATCATATCCCCCCTTATGTATTATACATGGAGATCATATCCCCCCTTATGTATTATACATGGAGATTATATCCCCCCTTATGTATTATACATGGTGATCATATCCCCCCTTATGTATTATACATGGAGATCATATCCCTCTTATGTATTATACATGGAGATCATATCCCCCTTAATCTCCTCTTCTCAAGAGAGAATAAATTCAGTTCCTCTAATCTTTCCTCATAGCTGAGCTCCTCCATGCCTCGTATCAGTTTAGTTGCCCTTCTCTGTATTTTCTCCAGTTCCCCAATGTTCTTTTTGTGAATTGGTGCCCAAAACTGAACTGCATATTCCAGATGAGGTCTTACTAATGATTTGTACCGGGGGAAATGATATCTCTCTCTATCTGGAGTCTATACCTCTTTTAATACAAGAGAGGATTTTACTTGCTTTAGAAACCGCAGCTTGAAATTGCATACCATTATTACGCTTGTGATCTACCAGAACCCCCAGATCCTTCTCCACCATTGATTCCCCCAGTTGTACCCCCCCTAGTATGTATGATGTATGCATATTCTTAGCCCCCAAGTGCATAACCTTACATTTATCAACATTAAACCTCATTTGCCACATAGTTGCCCAATTACACAGTGCATTGAGGTCGGCTTGTAAATTGAAGACATTCTGTAAGATCGTTATTCCACTGTTCTTTTTGTGATTGGTGCCCAAAACTGAACTGCATAATCCAGATGAGGTCTTACTAATGATTTGTACCGGGGGAAATGATATCTCTCTCTGGAGTCTATACCTCTTTTTATAAAAAAAAATGAATTTGTTCACTTTGGAAATCTGCATGCTGTTATTAAGTCTATGATCTACCAGATCACCCAGATCCTTCTCCACCATTGTTCCCCCTGGCTGTAGAATGCAAACATGTTTTTTCGTCCCCAAGTGCATAACTTGACATTTAGCAACATTAAATGGTAAGTTCACCTTTTTTTGGGGGGGGGGGGGGGCAGGCAGCAGCGACTGCAGCATTGAGACTTAGAAAAGAGACGGCAGAGAAAGCTTCTGGCTGCCAGCTTCCAGTCCAGGCGTCTGGGTAGATCCTAACTTTAAAGCCTGGACCAGCTCTGTGATGTCAGCAAACATCAGACTTTAGCCTGCTGTTGTCTGAATATGGCTCACAGGAGTGCACAATGAACTGAACTCCTGTGATCCATAGGGGAGGTACAGCCAAAATACTGGAACTTTAGGGCTCATGTACACTGCAGCTGATAAACTGACATTCAGGAGCTTTTCTGCGTTTTTCAGCAGCCCCTGAACTCTCCCTAATGTTTTCCTATGTTCAGGAGTAGATTTTATCAGCGTTTCAAATGCCAAACGCTTGTAAATGCATGTAAATGCATGTAAACGTGGCTAACCGTGTTTAAAAGTGTTTACGTTTAGAAGCGTTTTTTAACTGTTCCATATCCAAATGCTGTCCAGAGCCTTTTTTCATCATCAGAAATGCATGCAAAACGTTTTCCATGTGTTCAAATGGACCCGGTACACCAGTGCAGTCAGTTCCAGGTTTCGCATTAAGGAAAAAATGGTAGAACGTGCCGCATTATGCTCATGATGGGATCCATAGTGAATACAACCAGAAAAGACAGGTCATCTCAACTCTCTATTTCTCTCAAAATGTCTGAAATAGTTCATTTGTTACTGTTTTTCAGTGCATTCAGTGCATTTGGAAGGTCTCCTGATGTTTTCTTTAACCCCTCACCTACCCCCTTCCTGCCCAGGCCAATTTCCAGCTTTCAGCGCTGTCGCACTTTGAGTGACAACTGCGCGGTCATGCAACACTGTACCCATAATGAAATTTTTATAATTTTTTTTGTGACAGATAGAGCTTTATTTTGGTGGTATTTAATCACCTCTGGGTTTTTTTTATTTTTCTTAAACAAACCAAAAACCACTGAAAAATTTGAAAAAAAAAAACATTTTTTCTTAGTTTTTGTTATAAAATATTGTAAATAAGTGATTTTTCTCCTGCTCTGATGTGCGCTAATGAGGCTGCAGTGATGGGCACTGATAGGCTGCACTGATGGACACTGATGAGGAAGCACTGGTAGGTGGCACTGATGGGCATTGACAGGCATCACTGATGGGCACTGAAAGGCAGCACTGATACATGGCACTGATACATGGCACTGACTGGCACTGTTAGGCGGCACTGACTGGCACTGTTCGGCGGCACTCTTAGGCGGCACTGACAGGCACTGATAGGAGGCACTGATAGGCAGCACTGATAGGTGGCACTGATAGATGGCACTGATTGGCATTGATAGGTGGCACTGACTGGCACTGATGGATGACACTTAAAGGCAGCTCAGATGGGCACTGATATGTGGCACTGATGTGCACTGGTAGGCACTGATATGTGGCATTGATGTGGCACTGATGGGCACTAGCACAAGGCACTGACACAAGGCACTGATGATCACTGACAGGTGGGACTGCTGGGGCTACACTGATCATCAGGGCACACTGATCATCAGTGCCCTGATGATCAGTGTAGATGTCCTCTCTGCGGAAAGCCGATTACCGGCTCTCCTCTCCTCTTGAACTGTCAGCATGACAGCTCGAGAGGAGAGAAATGCCAATAACCAGCATTTCCCTGTTTACATGTGATCAGCTGTGATTGGACACAGCTGATCACATGACCGAGCCGACATCCTCGGCTGTTTCCGTGATCGGTGATCCGCTGTGTCCGAGGGACACAGCGCACCGCCGATCGCCGCGCTGCGCGCTCCCTGAGTGAGAATGGGAGGACGTCATATGACGTCCTCCCAGAACGAGAGAACCACCTTGCATCCGTCATATTACTATATGGTGGGAGGTGGTTAAAAAACGATTCTAAACGCAAACACCCATAACCTACGTTTTCCAGCAGTCAGTTTCCAGCATTCAGAAGTGTTTTCCAAACGTCTCGTGTACATGGAGCCTTAGTCATACCTCACCTTTAAAAAAATTTGCCTTTCTCTATGTCCTCAGTAAGCTCAAAAGTATCTAATAAAGGACCTGACCTTTTTACTGTTAATATATTTAAAGAACTTTGGGGGGTTTGTCCTACGCTCCTTCGTGGCCTGACATTCATTTTCAAGTTTTGCAGCCTTGATTTCCTTTTTACAGCAGGGATATTAAACTGTAAGATCCTTGAAGTGTTGAAACTTTTGTAAATTCCAATATTCTCTAAAACTTTTTATAATAGGATGTTGTCATATAAACATAAAAATAGCATCAAGCAATAAAAACAGTCGATTATTATAATACCATTAAAACCTAGATCAGGCAGCATTCCATGCATGATATCATCTGACCGGTATGATTTTATTAGAATTCGCATTCTATGTATCACTTGCAAGCCTGGCAAACATTTAGTGACATTCATTACAGAAGCAGCCAAACTAATTATTTCATCTACCGTAAAATGACATTGTGCAACCGAGTGAGATGAGGAAAGCTGGGAGATTCCAGTGAAATAAAGGGGCTCTGATGAAGACACTTCCTCTTTCATGCCTACTGTAATTGACATTCGTTCAACATACTGAACGCTCTTCAGATATCTGGAATATTTTCTTTATTGCAGGATTTACAGAAATGACTATCCTCTATTTGCATTCCACAGGCAGAATTACTTTTCTTTCCATGCAAGAGACACTGATCCTCTAATACAGGTCTCTATGATGAAGTAAACATTTATTTAAAGCAGTAGTCCAACCAAATGTAATAAGGTACAAGTGCATGGTCGATTAAAAAGATAAACCAACAAAAACCAGCTTGTGCTGCAAATGATCAGCTTCAATCCAGAGATTTCACCCGCAGTACTGCAGTACTGTTCTTCTGCCACTAGATGTCCTCAGACTGGTGGTCAGCATCATTCAGCCTGCTTTCTCTGAGCCCAGGTCATTGTAGAATCATGCCCAGCCTGTGATTGGACACATCAGCACAATGAGCTTATCTTTCCATCACTCTGCTGTCTCCTCCTATTGACATGCTTCTTCTCAGTATGTGAACTGATTGGCTCCTTGTGCTGCTTCTTCTCACACTCCAGCTCTGCTATACAGGGACTGCAGTGGGCTGACCTCAAATTCAAGTACATTAAAAAAAATTAAATGTAACTATGTATGAATTAATACAGATCTCCATTGACTGTGTCTTTTATATCTGTCTAGAGAGAACTTTTTTTCACACAAATAGAACTTTCTTTTGGTGGTTTTTGATCACCGCTGGGTTTTTTTTTTCAGGAGGAAGAGGACATGAAATGGAGGAGGAGGACATGGGATGGGAGAGATGAGACTGGAAAAGGAGGACATGGGATGGGGGAGATGGGACTGGAGGAGGACATAGGATGGGGAGATGGGACTGGAGGAGGACATGGGATGGGGAGATGGGACTGGAGGAGGACATGGGATGGGGGAGATGGGACAGGAAGTGGACATGGGATGGAGGACATGGGACTGGAAGAGGACATAGGATGGAGGAGATGGGACTGGAAGAGTACAGGGGATAGAGGAGTTGGGACTGGAAGAGGACAGGGGATGGGGAGATGGGACTGGAAGAGGACAGGGGATGGAGGAGATGGGACTGGAAGAGGACAGGGGATGGGGAGATGGGACTGGAAGAGGACATGGGATGGGGAGATGGGACTGGAAGAGGACATGGGATGGAGGAGATGGGACTGGAAGAGGACAGGGGACGGAGGAGATGGGACTGGAAGAGGACAAGGGACGGAGGAGATGGGACTGGAAGAGGACAGTGGACGGAGGAGATGGGACTGGAAGAGGACAGGGGACGGAGGAGATGGGACTGGAAGAGGACAGGGGACGGAGGAGATGGGACTGGAAGAGGACAGGGGACGGAGGAGATGGGACTGGAAGAGGACAGGGGACGGAGGAGATGGGACTGGAAAAGGACAGGGGACGGAGGAGATGGGACTGGAAGAGGACAGGGGACGGAGGAGATGGGACTGGAAGAGGACAGGGCATGGAGGAGATGGGACTGGAGGAAGATGGCATGAGATGGAGGAGATGGGACTGGAGGAAGAGGACATGGGATGGAGGAGATGGGACTGGAGGAGGAAGAGGACATGGGATGGAGGAGATGGGAATGGAGGAGGAAAGCATTGGATGGAGAATATAGGATTGGAGGAGGAGGAGATGAGTCTAAAGGAGGATAAGGACATAGAATAGAGGATATATTAAGTTGTAAGAGTGTTACAATAAAAGTGGGTGCACTGAAGGACTCGGTGGAATGGCCAGGGGGAATATTTGTTGTGACAGCCAGTGGCTGGGCCTTGGTGAATGACGTTGGTCATGCCCAGGGGGACCCAGGCCTAAAGTTGTGTAAGGTGTCCCAAAATTTCTGATGGCTGCCTTGCTTGCATGCAGGGACTAGAGTTGTGTCTCGCTACACTGTGTGCATCAAATACATAGCCCCATAGCCTATGATGTCAAGGTACTCTCCTGATCCTCCCTCCTCCAAACTAACAGACTACCTCAAGACTGCACTGTCCACTGGCAACTGTTTCCTATGAATACCAGACGTTCAGAATAGCAGCACTGAAGGAGCAGGAGCCAGCAACAATGAAAGTTGTAAACTGCAAGTGTTGGGGTATGAATTGTAATGATTTACTGGGTAATTTTTATTTTATTATGCTAGAATTAAAAAAAACAAAACAAAAACCTCTGAGGGTTTAATATTGCTGACTCAGATATACAGGACAGCACATACTATTACCCAGCGGCTCTAACATTATGGCACATAGGAATGACTTCATTAGCACTGAGCAGCTAGACAGCAAGGAGGAGACACAGGATGGTGTGAAAAAAGAACAGCTCTTTTTGTTCAGACTTTCCAGAGGGGACAGCAGGACAGAAAGTGACGGAACATTAATGAGAGGCTCTAGGAGACTGGAAGACTGGTGACTGCCTAATCAGCTATTACTCGGTAGGAACTTTAACTTTATTTTTTTTATCTTTAAAATCAATCAATTTAAAGCTGTAGGCAGCTTTGTGTGGAGGTGGAATCCACCACCTTACAGAACAATTCCAAATTTTGCAAAAAAAAAACCCCCAAAAAAAAGATATTTTTTTTGATCCTGCAAAGCATTTTAACTGCGATCAATGGATAGCGGGTGCAATGCTGTGGCTCCTGCAGGCTCTTCCTCCAGCTCAGGTCTGTACCAAGGTACAGACCTTCAACTACTGGGGGAAGTATCAATAGACTAATGCAGGCCATAGACGGGAAGAAAACCGGCTGATTTTTCGGCTAAAAAAAAAAAACTGAACATTTTTCGGATCATTAGTAGGGTAATCGGTCGGTCGTTTTTCGTGATTTTGACACTTTTTTTTTTTGTCGGTCATGTTGGAAAAAAAATCTGCCAATTTTGTAATTCAGCCGATTTTCGCAGCAACGATGGACGAATCGGCCGATCTTTTTACCGATTTAAAAAATGCGCATGAGTAGTGACCAGCAAAAAGAAGGAAAAGAAGAAATAGAATATGAATAAGAAGGAGAAAAAAAAAATTTCAGTCCGATATTATATTTGACATTTAAAAGTATAGCAACATTGTATCTATTTGTATCCAAATAGAAACATCTGTATCCGAAATGGATACAAATAGATACAATGTTGCAACTTTTTCTCTATTTTTATTCATATTCTATTTCTTCTTTTTATTCATATTCTATTTCTTCTTTTTATTCATATTCTATTTCTTCTTTTTATTCATATTCTATTTCTTCTTTTTTTCCTTCTTATTCATATTCTATTTCTTCTTTTTATTCATATTCTATTTCTCCTTTTTTCTTCTTATTCATATTCTATTTCTTCTTCTTATTCATATTCTATTTCTTCTTTTTATTCATATTCTATTTCTTCTTTTTTCTTCTTATTCATATTCTATTTCTTCTTCTTATTCATATTCTATTTCTTCTTTTTTCTTCTTATTCATATTCTATTTCTTCTTCTTATTCATATTCTATTTCTTCTTTTTATTCATATTCTATTTCTTCTTTTCTTCTTATTCATATTCTATTTCTTCTTTTTCTTATTCATATTCTATTTCTTCTTTTTCTTATTCTTATTCTATTTCTTCTTTTTCTTATTCATATTCTATTTCTTCTGTCAAATATAATAGCGGAGCTCTCTGCAGGGACACCGCTATTATATTTGCCGGCTGTAGACGGGACGAAAATCAGCGGACTTTTTTTTACCAATGGTGGTAACGTCGGCCGATTGAACGACCGATTTTTCTAAAAAAAAACCTGGCTGATTTTCTCCCCGTCTATGGCCTGCATAAGAGTATGGTGACACCACTGAGCTTGTGCTCTTTTGAGAACTTCAAGTCCCTCTGCCATAGTGGCATTTCATGCACCAATTTCAAATCAAACAGGAGCTGACGGGAAGCACCCCACGATCTTGTAGGTTGGACAGGGGGGTTGCTGTGCACGCTGGACAAATGTTGCACCCTAAATATGGAGATTGTGACATCGCAGCCCACCTGTTCACCTTGTCCAATCAGAGAACGCTATGCATTCATTGAGAAAATGCAAAGTGTTCTCAGAATGGCGCCTGCCCCAAGCGAGCACCTTCTTGGATTACCATGCAACAGGGCAGTCGCTCAGCACCTGGAAGCTATGGAAGATCACTGGAGTATTCATGTGTACTACAGAGATTTCCAGCTTCTACTGGGATCCCAGAGGTATTGCACACACAGTACATACCTATATTGGTCCAATCTAGTCCAATGTTACCGTGTGAAAAGTTCATATGTATTTTCCTTGTGTACATTGTGTATTTCTTCCAGATCTGTACAGTAATCGAGTGTGAGAACTCCTGTAATAAAGACCGGTCATGCCTGCTCTCTCTCCTTGTGCAGGGTGATTGGTCTTGTCTCCGCCCCCTCCTGTAGTTTCCTGTGATGGGTGGAGCGTGATGGGTCCCTCCCACAGTTCTGCCCTCTGCACAGGCTATATACAGCACAGTGATGATGTCACTGCTACTTTTAAATGGTAATATCTGGGTTTGCAAATATGTTTGGTGTAGACAGGGTGGATTTATGTATGTTGTGGACATTTTTTGTGCCAAGAATTCAGCTTTCATTTCATCCCTCTATCTACTCACCTCCTTTATTGCATATCACTTTCTTTTGTTAGGGCTCATTTACATGTGCAGCAAGGGCTGCCACTCCTCTGAAAAGCAATCCATGCTTGGACATGGCCTTGACATTATTATTATAATACAGGATTTATATAGCGCCAACAGTTTGCTCAGCACTTTACAATATAAAGGGAGACAATACAGCCACAATACAGTTCAATACAAGAGGGTTCTGCTCCTTAGAGCTTACAATCTAAGAGTTGAACTCACTTGAACCCACATTCTTGGGCACATGCACAGACTGAATACAGGGTCCTGCACCTCCTTAATGATATTGTGTTTACACACGTGCACACCCGTGCATGCGCAGATGTCCTGAACATGTCTGCCAGCCACTGAAAGCCAAGCAGAGACCTTCAGCACATCAGTGCATGCGTGGATAGGGCACAACATAGTTCTCGTCTAGGTGAGAGAGGCTGCCCCACAGCACAAAAAAAGTAAAAATAGATTTAAAAAACATAAAAATATCCAATTTTGGGAGAGGGAGGGGGCTGGAGCCAGATACAAACGATTCCTTTTTGGGGGTGAAGGTCCGCTTTAAGCTGGAGCCATAACTGCAACCCTAGGCTTACTGCTTCTGGGTGGCTCCTTTATCTTTCAGCATCCTATGGAGCCACCCTTGCAATATGGCCTCATTCAGTAGTAGTGCCCACTGAACATGACAGGAGATTTGTGCTGCTACCTTTACAGCTTAAGAGACAGTAAAAATGTGATTGAACTGCTTGTTTTTACCACCCACCTAACTGCAAGTGTAAGGTAGGGTTTTATAGTGAATTATCAGCTTGGATGGAGTTTAACTAGAAAAGATTGGATTCTGTAGCTGACTGCAGTCTCCTTTGATAATGATCAGTCAATGCATAGCATGCGATATTCCTATAACTCGGTGTAGGTGATCAATCACAGCAGGTGCTGTACAGAGTGGCAGATATACGGCATCTGCAGACCTGATGGTCGCTGTGCACACATCTGCTCCTAACATGAATAATCACTGTACAGCCTCATGTGTGCTGACACATTTCATTTAGATATATGCTGAATTTCCAGGATATATTTATAAATGACTTATGTGCTGTTGGAATTTCTTGACCAGGCCAATTCATATACAGGTTTGCTGTTGTCGCATGCAATGGTTAGGCTGTGCAGAGAAGTGTCCCAGACAACAGAAAAAAAACCTGATAATACAGTGGCTTAGTGGTTAGCAATTTTGCCTTGCAGCACCGGGCTCCTTGGCTCAAATATAAGCTAAGAAACTATCTGCATGGAGTTTGCATGTTCTTCCTGTGCTTTGGGTTTCCTCGAGGCAGTCGGTTTCCTCCCACACCTCAAAGGCATGCTGATAGGGTACATGTTTCCTGTCTAAATTAACCCTTGTATATGTATCTGGGATAGGGACCTTAGATTATAAGCTCCTTGGAGACAGGGACTGATGTGAATGAATAGTATGTAAATTGATGGTGCTTTATAAATGTGTGAAAGTCTATGTGAACCCTCTCCTTGTAAAACAACCCTTGCAGTTTATAATTTTTTTATACATTTACACAAATCTTTTGTCTTTCTTTTTTAAACACCTTTTTTTTTTTTTTTTTTTTTTTATAAGTGATCACCTTCTGTTCTCAGCTGCATAAGGAGCTCAGAGAGCTAGGGGAGGAGAAATAGCAGGACGCTGGTCTTCCCAGTGAATGGTCGGGAAGGTGGGGGGGGGGGATGTCAGGACATGCCTGATCATTGGAGGAAAGCAGGCTAAGTTCCCAGCACAGCTAGATAACTGACCACAGTGTGTCCTGCTGCTTCACTTGGTCAGTTTTTATTAGAGGGCCTGGCAGGAACAGCAGGGATTTCACACAAAGAAAGTAATACAAGTTTATCCTGACATTTTCCAAACGCTGCCAAGGTCTAAAATACCCGTGATGTCTCATTAAAGAGAACATATTCTAAATATATTTTATAGAGCACTTTTTTGTCCCCCATGCAGTATAAATAAAGTTTTAGTTAAATTTTTTTAAAAAAAGTAAAAAAATACATTTCGCCATAAGCACTTAAAACCCCCCCTCCAAAAGAACTTTTAGCCCTCAAATGTAAACGCATCAGTTGGGGGTGCCTATTCATGAAAACATTGCTTACGATACATGTTACATATTGGTGCTCATGCTGGATCAGGAATTCCTGGTCAGTTATTCATAGTGGTTGTAAACCTCAGACATGAAATATGAACAAAGCACATCCCTCTATAGTGTGTCTCAATCCAGAGCACCAAGTGTCATTTCTGTCTGCTGCTTTGTTCCTCTGCTATTAGCATGAGTCAATTCTGACAAGTTTTTCTGACACCAAGAGAAAAATGATGACAGGGGAGGGAGCTCCGGTACACAGTCTGTGATTGACAGCTCTGTTTTTGTGAACTCTGTGAAGGGGGGTGTGTCCCTTCCCTCCAATCGTCTCTTGGCTCTTCTCACTGAGCTCTACAGAGTGTAACTTCTGCTATCCGCCCTTTTTTTCTGACAGCTTTAAAATGTGTGGACCTTGAACAGCTGTAGAGAAGAGAAGACTGTAGATAAACAGGTACAAGGTATGCGGGAGAATTTGTTTAACCACTTGCCCTCCAGAGGATTTACCCCCCTTCCTGACCAGGCCATTTTTTTGCGATACGGCGCTATATTACTTTAACTGACAATTGCGTGGTCATGCAACACTGCACCCAAATTAAATTTACGTCCTTTTTTTCCCACAAATTGAGCTTTCTTTCAGTGGTATTTAGTCACTTGTGCGTTTTTTGGGGGGTTTTTTTGCACTATAAAAAAAAAACGACCATTTTGAGAAAAAAACAATATTTTTGACTTTTTGCTATTAAACTTGTCCAGAAAAAAAATTTTAACAATCAAATTTCAACATAAATTTAGACCAAAATGTTTTCTGCAACATGTCTTTGCTAACAAAAAAATATCAATTCGTGTAAATTAATTGGTTTACATGAAAGTTCTAGCGTTTACAAATGGCGGTATAGATAATGGAATTTTTAATCTTTTTAAATACTTTTACTAGTAATGGCGAGGATCAGTGACTTATAGTGGGACTGCGGCGGGCATTCTGACACTGGGGGGAACTGACTTGGTGTCACTGACATCCCCAGTGACACCAATACAGTGATCGGTGCTAAAAAAAAAAAAAAAAAGCACTGACACTGTACTAATGGCACTGGGCAAGAAGGGGTTAACATGAGGGGCGATCAAAGGGTTAACTGTGTGCTGTTTCACTATGTGCTGTGTCCATGTGCTTCACTGCAATCACACTGCTTTGCATGGCTGTGGGTATCAAAGTTTGTCTGCATTTTGTGGGCATGGGCAAATTTAACCGCTTTCCCGCTGCTCTATAGCAGAAATACTGCTACAGGACGGCTGGGGTTCGCAAAATCATGTATATATACATTTTGCATTTCTGGGTAGGGGGCCTGCACCGCCATAGGTGGCCTCACCTGTCGATCACTGGATCCCGCCCAGTGATTCCCCGCCGGCACCCAGCAATCACCGTCTATCATGGACGGGGGAGAGACCTGTATGTAAACACAGATCTCTCCAATCAGCTCCTGCACACTGCTTTGTATGGCTCTGCATAGCATAGCCATGCAAATCAGTGCGCTTACAGTACAGTGTCAGAGCTTTTTATGAGCACTGATCACTGTATTGGTGTCACTGGGAATGTCAGTGACAGTTAGTCAGTGCCCCCCCAGTGTCAGAATGCCCACCTCAGTCCCGCTAAAATTCACTGATCGCTGCAATTACTAGTATAAAAGAAATAAAAATTCCAGTATCTATACCGCCATTTGTAAACGCTATAACTCTCATGTAAACCAATTCATTTACACGTATTGGGATTTTTTTTTAGCAAAGACATGGAGCAGAATACATTTTGGCCTAACATTATGATGAAATAGGATTTTAAAATTTTTTTATTGGACATGTTTAACCATTAGCCACCCGGCCAATGGCCGTTTGGCGGCTTCAGATGTGCTCCTCCATTCCGGGTGCACGCCATTTGGCGTGCTCCCGCACATGCGCCGTTTGCGCTAGTGCAGAGCGGTGCAGCAGTGCGATCTGTCGCCGTCCGTGCACCTCGGACACGGCCGATGACAGATCCGAGTACCGGCTCCCGTTGCTGGTACCATGTGACCTGCTGTGACCAATCACAGCAGGTCACATGACAGTTGTATACATGGATGGCTTCATTCATGATGCCATCCATTGTATACTAGTGCCTAGCTGTGAATGGTCACAGCTAATCACATGCACATGTCATGTGATTAGCTGTGACCAAATCACAGCTAAGCACAAAAAAAAAAAAAAAAAAAAAAGCTGAATGAATCGATTTCATTCAGGTAAATGCTTGCTTATAGCAAAGTAATTCTTTGCTATAAGCAAATTGTGTAAAAAAAAAAAAAAATACTGATCACTTCCCCAAAGTAGTACAATGTTACTATGGTAACATTGTACTATTTTGGTCATAGTAAAATATGAAAAAAAATCTTAAAAAAAATAAAAAAAAATGTAATAAAAAATTAAATATAAAAAAAAATTAAAAAAAAAATATATTTTTTTTTTTCATACTGTCACCAGTCAGTGTCCCTGATCACCGCCATGCCAGTTATATGATGACGCTGTACTGCACTGGTGACAGTATGTAAAAAAAAAAATAGTGAAAATAATTTTTTTCATTTTCGGAAAAATTATGACAAAAAAATACAACTTCAAAAAACTCGCCATGCCTCTTATGAAGTACGTCGGACTGTCTACTCTGCAAAAAGGGGTCATTTGGGGATATCTGTACTATTCTGACATTCTTGGACCTCAAGAAATTAGATTGGACGTCAGTACTTCAGGATTGATCAATATTCAGATCTATCCCATAGTTTGTGAACTCTAACTCTAACTTTCCTACAAACTAAATAATACATCCTAATTTGGGTTATTTTCCCCAAACACATGTAGCAGAATACATCTCGGCCTAAATTTATGAAGAACAATTATTTATTTGTAAACTCTTATAACAGAAACAAAGAAAAATGTGTTTTTTTTTTTTAATTTTTGGTCTTTTTTTGTTAATTTAGCAAAAAATAAAAACCCCGGCAGTGATTAAATACCACCAAAAGAAAGCTCTAGTTGTGTGAAGAAAATGATAAAATTTTAGTTTGGGTACAATGTTGTATGACCACGCAATTGTCATTCAAAGTGTGAGAGCGCTGAAACCTGAAAAATGGCCTGGGCAGGAAGGTGTAAAATTGCCCGGTATTGAAACGGTTAATAGCAAAATCAAAAATATTTTTTTTTTCTCAAAATTGGCAGTCTTTTTTTTTTTTGGCGCAAAAAAACCCCAAAAACTCAGAGGCAATCAAATACCACTGAAAGAAAGCTCTATTTGTGGGAAAAAATTGCATACATTTAATTTGGGTGCAGCGTTGCATGATCACACAATTGTCAAAGTGTTACTAAACCCACAACAGTAAATCAGTCTGTATATGCAGTAAAGCATGCTTGTTATACTCACTGTGGAACCTAAGGGGTTAATTCTTGGCATTGTGTTAAAAGGCTGTTTGATCCTGTCTTCTCTGCCCCTCCTCTTGTTGAAATGACCACCTGATACAGACTGAATCTGTAGTCATATGCACATGCTCAGTTTGGTGTGTAGTGCTAGAGATGTTTTTGGGTTTTTTTTTGCTTGAGAGAGTGCAATCAGCACTGGCCAGACAGAGGGTCAGGGGTTTTGCATCCTCCTAGAGAAAAAAACTCCTACTACAAGCTTTAACCAGTGCTCTGCTGAAGTCACAAGACTGCTATATACTGCTGATGAGAAAAGGTATTTAGCAGTGTATATTTACTAAAATAATTGTACTGCCACGTTGTGTGTACTGTGGGATACCAGATACAATGAATGCAGGGTCCTGGGAGACCAGATATAGTGAATGCAGGGTCCTGGGAAACCGGATATAGTGAATGCAGGGTCCGGGGAGAGCGGATATAGTGACTGCAGGGTCCTGAGAGACCGGATATAGTGACTGCAGGGTCCTGAGAGACCGGATATAGTGAATGCTGGGTCCTGAGAGACCGGATATAGTGAATGCTGGGTCCTGAGAGACCGGATATAGTGAATGCAGGGTCCTGAGAGACCGGATATAGTGAATGCAGGGTCCTGAGAGACCGGATATAGTGAATGCAGGGTCCGGGGAGACTGGATATAGTGAATGCAGTGTCTGGGGAGGCCAGATATAGCAGCGCCGTATCACAAAAAATGGCCTGGTCAGGAAGGGTGGTAAATCCTCAGGAGGGCAAGTAGTTAAAGGTTGATGTGTTGGGTATCTATATACTCGGTGCAAGATCATCTTTTCTATTTTACCAAAAATTCTGTTATATATTACATTTGTGTGCCCTAAAATGAACTTTATGTATTTTTAACTAAAATTTTGTGTTTGATAAACCAGATATCCTGTGGCAGACGAAATTACAAATACCACAATTTTATTCTACTTTTTATAAAAAAGTTTTTTCAGCAAAAGGGTTAAACCTCTGCAATAAATAAATGGGCCCCCAGGAGCTTGTAGCCATAATACACATTCTGGCAGACTTACCTTTGAAGCAATCCCCTCCAACACTGCAGTGTCAGCACTTCTGTTGATCATGGGTGCTTCCATCGTCTCCCGGTCTTCCAGGTTCTTGGGGCCACTGCATTGGCCAGGCCGTGATGGTGTCACTCCCATGCATGCACACAGGAATAACATCATCTCGGCACAGAGCCATGCCGTAAATGTACACTGAGGTGTGCAGCCCAGAGTACATTTAGAAAAAACAAAACTGTCACATACCTGGTGGAGATTGAGCTGGAGAGGGGGCTTCTCTTGCACCTCTTGTCCACACTTCTGGTAGGGGTGACAAGGAGTGTGGGGACACAGCGTGGCATGAGGGCCATTGTAGCAGGTGGTGCCAGCTGGGGTTTGCAGGAAGCAGACGACCGTAGATCACCAGGTAGAACTATGGCCTCCCATTAAAAAATGTGATGTTACACTTAATTATACAAACATCTGCACTTAGTTTTCTCTTGGACCCCCTGCAAAGTCCCACACATATGTTTTGATCCTGCCAGCAAAGTGCACCTAATTGAGCTTCCTGTGATGGGGTGACAACGATGCTGCACTGCTCTTTCAGAGCAGCATTGTCAATCTCATGTAGAGGCTGTACCTGCCTGTACTACAGTGGGAGAGGATGTTGTAGGGGGTGTGGCTATCAGCAAGCCTGTAGCTTGTCAATCAGAGCCTGGCCATACCTAATCCCGCCCACTGTTTTCTGTACTGACAGCACTGCCTCTGTTGCTGAAACCCTCCCACTGTGACCTGCAGTGTCTGGGAAGGGAAGTGTGTGAGACAGAAATGAAGGAGGATTTGGCTCAGTCAGGGAAGATAAATTAAGTTTTTTGTTGACTTTATGAGGCCTGTATATCACATGGTAACTGGATTTGGTACTTGTATAGATGTACTTTGTGTCCTCATGCACACTGGACATTTTTACAGTTGCTTGTTTTTGGCATTTTTTTTTCTACAGCTAGTAAATTTCCCAGCATGTTATCCTATGTGTCCATGCACACATAGACTGTAAGCAATATTTTTGGCTGGAAAAAACCCAGAACTAGTGGGTTTCTAGAGGAGCTTTATTAGCTGTAAAAACGCTAGAAAAACATGGTAAAACGCTGCAAACCAGGGTTTTTAGGCATTTTATTGAGCAAAAATTTTATTTTTTGTATAAGAAATGCAGCAAAACGCTCAAAAAAAATGCTGAAAAGCTCACGTTTTTAATGCGACTTTACACAGCTAATGCTATCAGCGTTATTTAACGCCCAGCGTGCATGGAGCAAAGCTCAGCTCCAGGATAAGGAGCACAAGTGGCCTGTGTGTGTTTCTGCCAGGTCTGTGCAGTTTCCAGTGACTCTTCCTGTAATAAAGACCGGTCACTGCTTCTTTCTCTCCTTGTGCAGGGTGAGTGGTCTTGTTTCCGCCCCCTCCTGTAGTAGGTGGAGCCTCCTGATTACATCCCACAGCTAGGCTCTTTGCACAGGCTAGCAACAACACAGTGATGAGGTCATTACTACTTTTATGTTACATCATGACTTATTTATTATAGGTACTTCTACAGCGCCGTCAATTTAAGCAGCACTTTACGTGTGTTTGTGCAGTACATTCACATCAGTCCCTAACACTCAAGAAGCGTACTATCTAAGGTCCCTAACTCACATTCATACATACACGTACTAGGAGCAGTTTAGACAGGTGCCAATTAATCTACCAGCATGTCTTTGGAGTGTGGGAGGAAAACCAAGTACTGAAGGAAACCCACGCAGGCACAGGGAGAACATGCAATCTCCAGACAGGTGGTGCCAGGGTTGGGATTCGAACCAACAACCCTAGTACTGCCAGGTGGAAGTGCTAACCACTTAGCCACTGTGTCTCTGTGCTCCTTTATGCAATGGAGAGAGATCATGGCAGGAGGGAGGGGCCAGCAGGGTGCTGTACATAGCTTCCTTAAAACTTCACAGTGCCCTGCCTCAGTGAGAGCCCTCAGGGCTGATGCAAGCTGAGAGTTGACTCCTTGGAGGAGTTATGAAAATACCAAAACGAGTGGATGGGTGTATATCAGTCTGGAGGAGTGGGGTTTCCTAGGCAGGGTGCGTTTTGTACATAGACTGCCCTAAGTAATATCCACATGTGATGCCGAGAGTAAAACAACTGAAATCCAATGAATTAAATAGGCGGGTCAAGGACAGCGAGGCAGGGGAGGAAAGCGTTGAATGATGCTGGATCTCCTCCAGCCTGGCAATGAGGTAGACTGTATCTGAACGAGAGAACAGCTTGCTGGAAGTTTAGGATTAAAACACTGTTTTATGCCAGGGAATTTGGCACCTTTAAAATCCCATACACTTTTTTGTATTTTTGTATGTGATATTCCTATTGGGGATGCAGTGACCTTGACTGGCAGACATAACGGGGATTCTTTATTGTTCAAATACTGCACGGTTTGGTCAATTATAATAATGTTCCAGCTGACATTACTAGGTGTCAGAGTGTTAAAAGACCCCTGATGAAAAGACCCCTGATGAAAAGACCCCTGATGTCTCATTGTAGAGACCTATCCAACAAATATGAGATCACGTAGGGGAGTGTTGTCATACAGCATTGATAGTCAGTGTTTCTGTGCCCTAACATTAACGGAAATGTATTATTCAAAAATGAATCCTTATTAGCTGAGTCATTAGCTTTGGTAACAAAAGTGATGTATTGCAATGGCTGCCTATTTCTTGGCCATTATTGCTACCCATGTATTGTCATGCTTGCCCATTTGTTTCCCGTGTTTTGTCATAATAGCCCATTTGTTACCCATGTCTTGTCATGATTGCCCTTTGTTACCCATGTATCGTTATGACATGAACAAAGGGCAATTGTGATAATATATAGGTAACAATGGGCAATCATGACAATACATGGGTAACAAAGGACAATCGTGATAATAAATGGGTAACAAATGGGCAAATATGACAATACATAGGTATCAAAGGGAAATCATGATAATGTATGGGTAACAATGGGCAATCATGACAATACATGGGTAACAAATGACAATCGTGATAATACATTGGCAACAAATGGGCAATTATGACCATATACGGGTATCAAATGGGCAATTATGACAATACATGGGTAACAAAGGGCAATCGTGATAATATATAGGTAACAAAGGGCAATCATGACAATACATGGGTAACAAAGGACAATCGTGATAATACATGGGTAACAAATGGGCAAGTATGACAATACATAGGTATCAAAGGGAAATCATGATAATATATGGGTAACAATGGGCAATCATGACAATAAATGGGTAACAATTCACAATCGTGATAATACATCGGCAACAAATGGGCAATTATGACCATATATGGGTATCAAATGGGCAATTATGACAATACATGGGTAACAAAGGGCAAACGTGATAATATATAGGTAACAAAGGGCAATAATGACAATACATCGGTAACAAAGGACAATCGTGATAAATGGGTAACAAATGGGCAAGTATGACAATACATAGGTATCAACGGGATATCATGATAATATATGGGTAACAATGGGTAATCATGACAATACATGGGTAACAAATGACAATCGTGATAATACATCGGCAACAAATGGGCAATTATGACCATATACGGGTATCAAATGGGCAATTATGAAAATACATGGGTAACAAAGGGCAATCGTGATAATATATAGGTAACAAAGGGCAATCATGAGAATACATAGGTAGCAAGGACAATCGTGATAATAAATGGGTAACAAATGGGCAAGTATGACAATACATAGGTATCAAAGGGAAATCGTGATAATATTTGGGTAAAAAAATGACAATACATGGGTAATAAAGAGTAATCGTAATGTCATAATTGTCTTTTGTTACCCATGTATTGTCATGATTGCCCTTTGTTATCCATATATTGTTACGATTCACCATTGTTAGCCATGTACTGTCACGATTGCCAGTTGTGACCTATGTGTTGTCATGATTGCCTTTTGTTACCCCTGACTGCCCTTTGTTACCATGTATTGTCATGATTGTCCTTTGTTACCCTTGTATTGTCATAATTGCCCTTTATTACCATGTTCTGTCATGATTGCCTATTTGTTGCCCACATATTACCTTATTGCCGTCTGCTTCTAATAGAGAAGTGGTTAAATGGGGTGATTGCAGCATTCAGAACAATCACTGGAAACCTGTTAGTGTCCTTCCATTGCAGCAGCCCACACACAGCACTTTCGTGGGAAATAGCGTCGGCATGAAATCCTTTCACAGTTATAAACCAGAAAAAACTCTTTATACAGGAATCGAATCAATTAACAATGGATCCGAGTTCTGCTGCTGTCTAAAAAGCAAAGCTAATTGTGAAAGCAAAAAAAATGTCATAGTCAACTATGTGCTGCCAGAGCACAATGTCACTGAGGGTGTCCCTGAAAACCATGGTGTTTCTCTAACCATGTATAGCTTTAAAGCCTTGGTTTTCAACCATCAGGCTGTGGTCTCCCCCCTACCTGGCCTCCTGTCAGCTGCAGATTCCCTAACCTCTCACAGTGCCCCCCCCCCAACTCCCACAGTGCCCCTCGAACTCCAGCAGTGTTCTCCAGCCTCCCACAGTGCCCCAGTCGACAAGTGTCCCACATTGCACTCTATCTTCCCACAGTGTCATGTAGCCTTTCACAGTGCCTCCATCCCCTGCAGTGCTACCCAGCCTATGGTAGAGAGTCCACCCCCCCCCCCCCCCCACCTAGTGCTCCTATTTCCCAACAGTACCCCTCACTACCCCCCAACCTCCCACAGTGCCTCCAGCTCTTGCAGCACCCTCCAGTCACCTACAATGCCCCTGCGAAGCCCCCAGATTCCTGGAGAGACCCCCAGCCCCTCCAGAGACTCCAACCTCCACCACAGTTTCCCTCTACCCCTTTTAGAAACCTCATCCCCTTCATGGCCCCCAAGTCTGCTACAAAGTCCCCTAAACCCCTTCCTCCCACAGTGACACCCAGCCCCTTCCAGATTTCCACCTGTAAGGAAAAATATTTGCATATGTTCCATGTCACCCTCCAAGTTCCATGAAAGTTCCCTTCTTCGTAAATTGTTTAATTTTTAACGTTGACAAGGTTCCCCCACTGCTGAGCACACCTCCCCATTCCACTTGGGTGTCAATAACTAGCCTACCAAGGGCAAGCACCAATAACCTTCACAATAGTAGCCACCTCAATTGATGTCAAAGCCATTTGCATTCAGAGATTAGTTTGGTGAATTTTTCAAGGAGGTTGCTGTATTTGGGCAAAGCGAATTTTGTCCACTTCGCAGATCTCTGGGTATCAATTGCAGGGTGGATACCTCTAGAGCAAGTGTCAGCATAGTGCCTCTTTGGAATCCAGCAAAAGAGTCCTGGAGGAGCAACACTTAGATAAACTGACAACCTTGGTTGGAGATAGGAACCATGTGGGGGGGGGGGGGGGGGGAATTTGTTGATGGAAAAACGTCAATAGAGCATTTCTGCACAGGTAAGGCCCCCAAATGTTTTAGACAAAGAGCCAGTTCCCTGACCTTCCAACTCTTCAAGGGCCAGACTATAGCCAATAATAGAGAAATTATACCCCAACATTGGAGGTCAATGGGAGTAAAAATTGTCCTGGCTTCAGTTGTCATTAGGAGAGTAATATATTCTGTCAGTGGGGGCAATATACCCCCCCATCAGTGGGCCATGGAGATTATAAATACTTCTTCAGCAGTGGTCAATGGAAGAAATGAATTCCCCTTCTTCAGTGGTCAGTGGGAGTGATATATACCCCTTTAACAGTGGTGCAATGGTGAAATTATTCCTCCTTGCAGCCCCTGGCTGAGAGATATTGGCCACCATGCTTCAACAGTTAGGGAGCTAAACAAGTAAGAGTAATAAATACCCCTTCATCAGGGAGTCATGGGAGTAATAAATACTGCTTCATCGGGGGTCCATGGGAGTAAGAAATACTGCTTCATTGGGGGTTTATGGGAATAATAAATACTGCTTCATTGGAAGTCCATGGGAGTAAGAAATACTGCTTCATTGGGGTCCATGGGAGTAAGAAATACTGCTTCATTGGGGGTTCATGGCAGTAATAAATACTGCTTCATCAGGGGTCCATGGGAGTAAGAAATACTTCTTCATCGGGGGTCCATTGGAGTAATAAATACTGCTTCATCGGGGGTCCATGGGAGTAAGAACTACTCCTTCATCAAGGGGTCCATGGGAGTAATACTCATTCATAAGGGATCCATGGGTGCAATAAATACTCCTTCATCGGGAGTCCATGGATGTAATAAATGCACCTTCATCTGGGGGGCCATAGGAGTAATAAATATTCCTTAATCAGGGGTCCATGGGAGCAACAAATATCCGTTCATCGGGGTCCACAGGAGTAATAAATACTCCATCAGGGGTTCACGGTAGTAATAAATATCCCTTCATCAGGGCATGGCAGTAATACCCCTTTATCTAGGGTCCATGGGAGTGATGTACCCCTTCATCGGTGTTTAATACTCTTCCTCCCTGCAGCCTCTGGCTGGGAGGTATTGACCACTATGCTCCAACAGCTGGGGGGGTCAAGTGAAAGTAATAAATACTCAATCAGGGGCCCATGGAGGTAAAGCCCATTCATCAGGGGTCCACATGGGGTTAATAATACCCCTTCATCAGGCGCCCATGGGAGTAATAACTATCCCTTCATCATGGTTCATGGGAGTAATATTCCTTCATCAGGAGCCCATGGGAGCAATAAATATCACTTCACCATGGATCCACAGAAGTAATAAATACTTCTTCATCTGGGTTCCAAGGGAGTAATACTGCTTTGTTGAGGGTCCATGGGAGTAATAAATTCTCCGTCAAGGTCCATGGGAGTACTCCCTCGACGGGGGGTCTATGGGTGTAATAAATACCCCTTTGTGGGGGGTCCATGGGTGTAATAAATACCCCTTTGTTGGGGGTCTATGGAAGTAATAAATACTCCTTTGTCGGGGGTCCATAGGAGAAATAAATACTCTATCAGGGGTCCACAGAATAAATACTCCTTCATCAGGGTCCATGGCAGTAATACCCCTTCATCCGGGGACCATGGGAGTGAAAAATACTCAATCTGGGGTCATAGGAGTAATAAACACTCCTTCACTGGAGTCCACAGGAGTAATAAATACTTCTTCATCGGGGTCCATAGCAGTAATAAATACCCCTTTACCTGGGGTCCATGGGAGTGATGTACCCCTTCATCAGTGTTTGAAACTCTCCCTCCCTGCAGCCTCTGGCTGGGAGGTATTGACCACTATGCTCCAACAGCTGGGGGAAGTCAAGAAGTGAAAGTAATAAATACTCCATCTGGGGTCCATGGAGGTAATGCACATTCATCAGGGGTCCACAGGGGTTATTAATACCCCTTCATCAGGGACCCCTGGGAGTAATAAATATTCCTTCATCAGTTGTCCATTGGAGCAATAAATATTGCTTCATTATTGACCCACAGAAGTAATAAATACCCCTTCATCAGGGTTCCATGGGAGTAATAAACACTCCTTTGTTGGGGGTCCATGGGAGTAATAAACACTCCTTTGTCGGGGGTCCATGGGAGTAAACAACACTCCTTCGTTAGGGGTCCATGGGAGTAATAAACACTCCGTCTTGGATCCATGGGAGAAATAAACACTCTGTCGGGGGTCCATGGGAGTAATAAACACTCCTTCGTCTGGGATCCATGGGAGAAATAAACACTCCTTCGTCTGAGATCCATGGGAGAAATAAACACTCCGTTGGGGATCCATGGGAGTACTAAATACCCCTTTGTCGCTGGGTCCATGGGAGTAGTAAATACCCCTTTGTCGGTTGGTCCATGGGAGTAATAAATACTCCTTTGTCAGGGGGGTCCATGGGAGTAATAAATACTCCTTTGTCAGGGGGGTCCATGGGAGTAATAAATACTCCTTCGTCAGGGGTCATTGGATTTAATAAATAACTTTTCATCAGAGGCAGTAAATAAACCTCCTTCATCAGTGGGAATCATTCATAGCCAGGGGCGGACTGACCATTTGGAAACTCGGCACTGCCCGAGGGCCCGGGGTCAGTAGGGGGCCCCATGAGATGCCCCTGGTACCTTTTACATAGGCTTTTTTGAGTTTGTGCAAGGACACAGGGGCCCCATGATCCCCTATTGCCCGGGGGCCCCATGAGTTGTCAGTCCGCCCCTGTTCATAGCACAGTGTCAGTGGGCAGGATATAGCGCCGTGCCCCGTGTTCTCTGTGTATTGGGGGACAATGATTACTGAACAGCAGAGCAGTAAGTAAGACCTCTCCTGGATCAGAGGGCAGGCGACCCTCTCCTGGATCAGAGGGCAGGCGATCCTTCTATAACTCTTACCACTTACTCCCCATTATCTAGTACGGACAGAACACAGCATTCCGTCTGCACCGTCATTAGTGACGTCCTGCTGGCAGCCGGTGCCGCTGCCCGACCCTCCCTCACAGTGAAATCTGTCAGCACAAAATGCGCAGCAATTCAGCATTTTCTTTCTTGGCCTGAGTCCCCTCTTCCCAGAATCCTCTGCGGTCTGTACCTCTGGCCGGGAGCCTGCGAGGTGTACGCTGAGACCAGGACACCTCGTGATGGGCGGGGACTGGGTGACAGAGGAGGAGAGGCCAGACTGCAACGCGGAGAGCAGGGGCTTGGCCATGCAGCCGCGGCGATGACAGCGGGACGGGGTTGGGCTGTTAATTTGCTGACAGAGGGGCGGGGCTGGGTAGCTTCTTCGCTGACAGAGGGGCGGGACTGGGTAGCTTCTTCACTGAGAAAGGGGCGGGACTGGGTAGCTTCTTCGCTGACAGAGGGGCGGGGCTGGAACCCGCTCCTCATACAGAGAGGGGCGGAGTCAGGCTACAGTGCTGATAACTTTGGATCAAGCAATGAGGAAGAGTGTTAGCGCAGAGCTGTGTATACAGATATATATATATATATATGAATCAGAGAGCGCCCCGTGCTTCCTGTCTGCTGATTGGTGATCTATACAATGTCACAGTGAGGGATTCTCCATAGACAAGGCTGGACTCACACATGGCTAGAAGTCAGTGGAGGTCTCCTGGACACAACAGGTTCATATCCATGTCTCCTCTTCTCTGTCACTGTCTGGGGTTGTCATCCTTTCTGATGGGGGATCAGTATGCAGAATGCAGAAGGTGGGCGTACAGGAAGGTACAGGACCCATGTATACAGCCAGGATGGGCACTGCTGACCCTGAAGGGGGAGGGGCCTCACATGGAAACAATGTATCATGGATCGGAATTTCCACTATTTCAGGAAATAGAAAGCTAATCAATATAATATGTTGTGTACTTAATTGTATATATTTTAGTATACATATATATATTATAATGTGTGTTTATGTATGTGTGTGTATATACATATATATATGTATGTGTATATATATATATATGTATGTATGTGAGTGTGTATATCTTACTATATATATATATATATATATATATATTTATAGACATAGATTTTTTTTTTTTTTTACATGCAGGGTTAGACAAAAAAATGGTTTGCAGGTGTTAAAGTAACAGCATGTTTCACATTGAAAGCGGAAGTGATGTAAAATTCTTTTGCTTCTGCTGTGTGATGAGACACCTAACAGGTGAGAAGCCTGTGACCCAACATAATAAAACAACTGCTGCAAAAATGACTGCAGAGCTCAATCTTGGTCTTCAGGGGACTGAGCTCTATAGGCACTTTTGCAGCAGTTGTTTTCTTATTGAAATGTGGGGTCTTGTGAGCTACTATGGTGTATAGTACACTATTTAAAATAATACCAATCCTGTGTAATAAAATTATCAAAAAATGGAGTAAATAAATAAATGAAAATTAGTGGTTCGCTTACACTCTACACATACTCATACCATTGTGTCACAGAAAATTAAAATAAGAAATAGTGTCGTGCTCCACTACCAATTGTAAAAATGTGTAAATAAATACCAATCCAGCTTCACAACTGTGCAAAACGATATCTCTTCAATTATATTATTGCTACAAACATGTCCTTATTAAATCCTTGTCTTTGGTACTTCTTCCAGTGCTATGGTACAAAATTATAAGCTGTGCTGTTCACCAGTCATAAGAAAAATTTGTATACCTTGTGCTCTCACCTGGTGTATATGACCAAACTGTTAAGTGAGGTCAAAAAAGACTTGCTTCCCTTTAATGGGGCTAAGTGGTAAATGGAAGGGATGATTCCTCTTTCCCTGGGATGGATGGGTGGATGAATGGATAGATGGATGGATGAACAAAGTGTTCCCTCTTTCCAGCAGGGGGTCTCCTTGCTTCCTTATAGGTTTTCCTGGAGTCGGATAGGTGGACAGGAGTATCTCTCTTCCCACTAGGGGATCTCCTTGCTTCCTTAGGAATTATTCTCCATAGGTATAATGGCCATAGAATATAATCAAAAATATTGAAATGAATTCCCCCTGATGCAGCCACGTGACCCGGTGGCGTAACGCGTAGGGGAGGGGCTCTGACGTCACGACGGTTAAAGCAACATGCAGCAAGTACTTACCAAGATTGGAAAACTTAACTGTGGATTCAAAATTTAACATTACAATGCAGATTTAACTTGTAGTACATGTGAGCGCACTACTATATTTAATAAATTGTTTTAAAAAGGATAAGGCACTATATGCTTCCTGAGGAAGCAAGGAGACCCCATAGTGGGAAGAGGGATACTCCCGTCCACCTATCCGGCTCCAGGAAAACCTATAAGGAAGCAAGGAGACCCCCTGCTGGAAAGAGGGAACACTCTGTTTATCTATCCATACATCCCAGGGAAAGAGGAATCATCCCTTCCATTTACCACTTAGCCCCATTAAAGAGACACAAGTCTTTTATGACCTCACTTAACGGTTTGGTCATATACACCAGGTGAGAGCACAAGGTGTACACATTTTTCTTATGATTGGTGAACTGCACAGCCTATAATTTTGTATCATAGCACTGGAAGAAGTGCCAAAGACAAGGATTTAATAAGGACATGTTTGTAGCAATAATATAATTGCAGAGATATATTGTTATGCACAGGTATGAAGCTGGATTGTTATTTATTTACACATTTTTTTCAATTGGTAGTGGAGTGCGACACTATTTCTTATTTTAGTTGTTTTCTTATTCCTTTTCACAATCCTGCACAATATTTTTTTAGTCTCTTTTGATCAGTTGACCATGCCGACCGCACTTATGCTCATCAGAAACTGTATATGCCGTCATAATCTTTCATAGTGTCCCTCGCGACATGGCAAAAAATTGTCAGCTTCAGTTACAGAGGCACCAGCTAATCGGCACCAACAATTTGTCCTCCTTGAAGCTGAGTAAGCTCTGACATAACTCCGTATCACTAGCAGCACACACAGTGAATGAAGAAAATGAGGCTTCCCTCCTGTTAGCCAGGTGTCTCATCACACAGAGGAAGCAGAAGAATGGTACATCACTTCCACTTTTAATGCGAAACATGTCATCACTTTCACACCTGCAAATCATGTAGTGTTTTCATTTTATTGTCTTACCCTGTATATATACAGTGTGCGCGTGTGTGTGTATATATATATATATATATATATATATATATATATCGCTTTTTTTTCTCGCAAAATAGTGACCCTTCTGAGTCACTTCTTGTCTCCACCCCCTATACACTTCCGAGCACTTCCCCTTGGTTCTATCCCCTACTCACCTCCCAGTAGTACTCCATTTAGAGAATATGGAACCAAATATCATTTTGTCGTGCTAAGTAATTTGTATGGAATTTGTTCATGACAACAAGAAAAGCAGTAAAAAAGATCCCCTGCAGCTAGCATCAACAGACCATCCTACAGCAGCAATAGATTCCCCCAGCAGCAATAGACCCCCCCCCAGCAATAATGGACCATCGCAACAAAATACCACCAAGCAACAATAGACCCTAGCAGCAACAGATTTCCCAGCAGCCTGCATCAACAGACTCTCCAGCAGCCAGACTAATTAGACCCCCTCCATCAACAGTAGATCCCTTCCAGTAATAATTAACCCCCTAGCAACAATAGATCCCATCAGCAACAATATACCACCATGCAACAATAGATCCCCCAGCAGCCTGCATTAACAGACCCCAGCTCCCCATACTGTTACATACATTCAGTGCTGGAGGTGCCGTAACTGTGTACCCTGCATACCCACTGAAAAGAAAGCCAAAATATATATATATATATATATATATATATATAGGCATGTGTATATGTGTGTGTTTCACATCTGACATGGTATTGATCTGAATGTCTGCTATGTGATATTTAAACTGGTATTAAAATAGAACTATATGCAACTTTTTTTTAATTGTGGATAAAGTAAGGGAGGGTTATAACCCGTCAGAGTTTTTTTTTTTCTTTTTTTTTTTTGCCATCTGTGTCCCATTAATATCAGTGCCTACCAGTGCATATCAGTGCCCATCAGAGCTGCCTTTCAGTGGCAACTATCAGTGCCAACTATTAGTGCCGCCTAGCAGTACCAATCAGTGCCACCTAACAGTTCCAGTCAGTGCTGCTTATCAGTGCCATATACTGTATGAGTGCTGCCTTTCAGTGCCCATCAGTGATGCCTGTCAATGCCCACAGATCATGCCTATAAATGCCCATAAGTCATGCCTGTCAATGTCCATCAGTGTCTCCTCATCAGTGCTGCCTATCATTGCCCATCAGTGCAGCCTATCAGTGCCCATCACTGCAGCCTCATTAGTGCACATCAGTGAGGGAGAAAAATTACTTGTTTACAAAATTTTATAACAGAAACTAAGAAAAAACTTTTTTTTTTCAAAATTGTCAGTCTTTTTTAGTTTGTTTAGCAAAAAATAGAAAAACCCAGTGGTTGTTTCATGTACAGGAATGCAGACAACACAAGATGCTGGTGTGAGGAATCATGTTGTACACAGAACTACATCCAGGTCAGCATAGAACAGGAAACAGGAAGTATAAGGCAATGCAATATTACCATATGCAAGTAGGGTCACAGTATTTGCATAATAACTCTATAACAGTGGTGATTAAATACCACCAAAAGTAAGCTTTATCTGTCTCAAAACAAATAATAAAAGTTTCATATGGGTACAGTGTTGCATGACCGCGCAAAGTCATTCAAAGTGTGACAGCGCTGAAAATTGGCCTGGGCAGGAAGGGAGTTAAAGTGCCCGATAGGCAAGTGGCTAAAGCCCTGTTTGGGCCGAAATGCACCAGCGTGGATGCATACATGGAAATTGTATCGTGTTTAATAAATCCATTTAATCAATCCCAGATTCATATGCCAGTTTTTACCTGTTAATGCAGGTGTATTCCCTATAGTGTCTTGAGGTGCTACTGTATTGAAAATGAATAACACCACAATACACTAGTGCATGTATGATGTGTGGTCACACCCTCCCATTTACACCATGTTACACCCTAGGTATGAGTTGGCCTTTAATAACCTGGGATTTTTTGCCCCAATACATTTTTTTTTAATTTTTTGTTTTGAGGATGGGGAACTTGCCACTGTAAAATCTAAAATGATAGATAGGTAGACCTGCTAGGGTCACTGGTAAGTGATACCAGGTGAGGAGACTGATTACATTGAAGTCGTATAAGTGGAAGTTGTATGACTCAAGAGCCTTGAATAATTTACATACCTGCATTAATACTGTGAATTTTAATACAGGCTCTCCGTTCAGCTCAGCTAATAGACCAGGAACCGGTCCGCATGGATCTGACTTCTTCTAAGTCAAGCAACGTGACACCCGCTATGGTATGATGAGTGGGAGGGACAGGGCTGTGTGGTCAGCGAGAGACAACGAAGAGCCTGTGGTCACCTTACATTCAGGTAGGTTGTCTGATGTTAAAGCTGTTTTTCCATGCCTTTTCCCATTCTTCCTAACCCTACTCCTTCTCCCCCCCAGATAATTTTTCTTTTTTTTTGTTTGCAAATACTTTTTTTACTTTTATATTTTTTTAAGACTAACTCCACTATTAACATCCCTTGAAATTGATTGTTTTGGCCAGGGTAGCGGAAACAAACCATTTACTGCACTAAGAGGGGCACTTGCTGGGTGCTCTATAAGAACTTTATGTAGCATTAGCTACATAGTATACAGCCCTGTATTCCGCCTACGAAACGCAAACCTCCACACCTGGAACAAAATAGTGTCAGGCTGAGTGCTGCTCAGCCATTCATGGGAAGCTTTGCATTCTATGAAAGAATACAAAGCTTACTCTCATATGCTGAGATGGAGAGGAAGGCAGATGAGGTCAAGCTGCCCCTCACTTCTGACATTCTCACCTAGGTAAGAATGATGTACTCCCAGCAGCCTACATCCTCCTGAGATGCTCACAGTATGCATCTCAAGAGGCTTTGGGGCAATATAGAACACAGTGTACGTCATCAGGGGACCCGCTGTTTCTTCATGGTTGGCAATTGGCACCCTGATGGCACACAGTGAAGAATGTTCATCATTGTGGCCCAGCTACAAGAACCTGAGAGTGCCCCAGGGTGACTATAACAATCTAGACCCTTTCATTTAGAATCAGTCTGCAAAAATATGGTCAAACAAACAGCTATTTCTTCAGAACAGAAAAAGGTAGGAGTCTGCTACAAAGTCTGTTCAAATACCTGCACTGTATTTTGATCACCCAGAGGGGATTGTTTATTTTATTTTCAACAATAGTGGAGTTACACTTTAAGTTCCTCTTTAATGTGTGCAGTGTTATGTGGAGTTCATTATAAAGAGTATGAAAAGCAATGTTGTCTATAGTGTCAATTCCAACTGTAATGTAAAGAATATAGAACCTGTCCCTATGTAAATTATGCACACCTGACCCCTGTCCTGTGTACATTATACACACCTGACCCCTGTTATATCTACATTACACACAACTAACCCCTGCCCTTGGTACAATGCACACCTGACCCCTGTCCTATGTACATTACACACATCTGACCCCTGTCCTGTGTACATTACACACACCTGACCCCTGTTATATGTACATTACACACACCTGACCCCTGTCCTATGTACATTACACACACCTGACCCCTGTTATATGTACATTACACACACCTGACCCCTGTTATATGTACATTACACACACCTGACCCCTGTCCTATGTACATTACACACACCTGACCCCTGTTATATGTACATTACACACACCTGACCCCTGTCCTATGTACATTACACACACTTGATCCCTGTTATATGTACATTACACACACCTGACCCCTGTTATATGTACATTACACACACCTGACCCCTGTCCTGTGTACATTACACAGACATCTGACCCCTGTCCTGTGTACATTACACAGACACCTGACCCCTGTTATACATACATTACACACACCTGACCCCTGTCTTGTGTACATTACACACACCTGACTCCTGTTATACATACATTGCACACACCTGACCCCTTTTATATATACATTACACACACCTGCCCCGTTTTATATAGATTGCACACACCTCACCCCTGTTATATATACATTACACACACCTGATGCCTGTACAATACATTCACCTGACGCCTACCCTATGTACAATACATGCACCTGACGTCTGTACCTATCTAGATTACACACACCTGATGGTGAAACAGGAAGTGCAGTATTCCAGGTCAACTTTAATAAAAAGCGGTTAAAATCACTTACAATGTGGTAGTAAAAACAGGCTCTAATGTAATCCGTCAAAACGCCTACCCTATGTAAAATACATACACCTGATGCCTGTCCTATGTACATTACACACACGACTCTTCCCTATGTACAATACATACATCTGATGCCTGCCCTATGTACAATACATACACCTGACACGTGTCCTATATACATTACACACACCTGACCCCTGTTTTATGTACAATACATACACCTGACCCCTGCCCTATATACATACACATTCTATTTCCATACAGTATGTACATTACATACACCTGACCTCTGCCCTAAGTATATCAAACACACCTGACCCCTGTCGTATGATCACTGCACACACACGCATAAAACCCTTCCCTATGAACAATATATACACCTGACCCCTGCCCTATATACATACACATTCTATATCCATACTCTTTGTACATTACACACTCCTGACTCCTCCCTCCACCCCCAGCCTTCTGATTGGACAGTTAAAGATCAGCAGTGTTCGCCCCACCCCCTGCATGTATCCCACTGGCGCCAATGTTTACCTTCAGTCCCAATCCAGTGGTCTTTACTGTTTGAAGCCTCAAAACTTTTTTTCCAAAACATTGTACTCTGCATGCCCATCACTGTCCCATTTATTCTTTTAGGCAGCCTCCAGCAGCCACTTGATTTCCTATAGGAATGAATAGGGCCTCCGTGCTCATGCAGAGTAAGGGGTGGCCACTTTCGGCAGAAAGACTCTGCAGCTCCGAGCAGAACCATGAAGTGTAGGTGGCTGGATCAGGGCTGACAACAAGTCTTTGTCTTTGTGGGATGTACTCGGGGAAGGGGGGGGGAATTAATTGGAAGCTGTAATTAGTATCACCTGCTAGTTCTGATTAACCTTACAGAAGGGTCTAATTCCGAGTCATGTCCAGCATCCTGGACCAGCTAAAGCTTTGACTTTTCCCCTGTGCAGGTCTATACAACGGACGACTGTTGACTGTTCTGCCTTGTACATCAGGAGCTGAACATGCTGAGCAATGCCTCCAACGCTTACAGGACTGCGGTATACAGGTGATCAATGGTCTGCATTGGGAACTGTTTTACAAAAGTGACTAATACCAATTTAAAGTTTATGTAAACCCAGCAATGAACTTCTCTTGTTTGTTCCCTTCTGATCTGCTAAATTTACCATTGAAAGTTTTGTTATACAAGATTCATAAGTGCAAAAAATACTGTTGATCTTGCTGGAAACCTTGTCAGTTGACAGCTTCTGAAAGGAACCGCCTTGCGGTACCTCTAGCAGCCCACTGGTCAGGTTTCCCCAGAGCGCGTAGTCTAAGTCCCGGTCCACTTGTTCACCAGGGGATGGACTTGGAGCGAACCGAGACCAGGTCGCGGCTCCTGAGTACTCCTACCTGTGGTATAGGAATCCACCAGAGGTCCCTGCAGGGTGAGAACCTGATGTGAAGAGGCGGATATGCCAGGGCAAGGTGGATGGATGAGCAAGAGCGTGGTCAGACAAGCCGAGTCGGTAGCCGTGGGAGCAGTGCGGTACAAAGCAGCGGGCAGAGAATGGTCGGGTCACACGCCAGGTCAGCAACAGAAGATCAGATCCACAAGGGCGCATCCAGGAGGAAGGTCAGGCAAGCCAGGGGTCAGAGCAGGAGAGAACAGCAAGGTCAGGAACAATCCGAGTCAGCAACGATCAAGAATCACGGTAACAGGATCAGGAACACAGGGAGACCAAACGGCAATACATGTCAGCGCAGGGCAATTTAAATATCGCACCCTACGCTGTCATTGGTGCCAGGCGCGAACCCGCAGCTCCGAGTGCGCATGCGCGGGTTCTGTCTCCGCTGCGGCCGGCCAGGACCTAGTGCCCGCACACTAGCGTGAACGGGCACAGTGCGCCTGCGCTAAGCCATGGATCGTGGCGGCTCCTGACAGCTTTCTGTGCTTTCTGCCTGTGGAGGAGGAGAAATTATGGAGGGGGGAGGAGATCAGGAAACGGGGAGGAGATGGGAAGAGGTCCATATTTTTTGTAGTGCATCCGAAAGGAAATAGGCAGGGCTGACTCCAATGTGTAGTCATCTCACAGAGAAAGGTGAGAGCACACTATATTTCTGGCACATCAATAGTTATTTTTCTGCACCTGCATCGTGTATAAAGAGATAAAACATGGGGAAATGTGCATGTATTAAACATTTTTTTTATGCCTTGACATATGCTTTAACGTGTCTATAAACCCAAAAACATCAAAATTCATCCTTACACACCTTGTGCAGATTGTTTTGTAAAAATATACAGTATATTCACAAAAAGAACATTGGGGAACTGGAGAAACTGCAGCAACCAAACTGATACGAGGCATGGAGGAGCTCAGCTATGAGGAAAGATTAGAGGAACTGAATTTATTCTGTCTTGAGAAGAGGAGATTAAGGGGGGATATGATCATCATGTATAATACATAAGGGGGGATGTGATCAACATGTATAATACATAAGGGGGGATATGATCAACATGTATAAATACATCAGTGGTTCATATACTGAACTCCGTGTAGAGCTCTTCACCCTGAGGTCATCACAGAGGACTCTTTACTTCTGGAGGAAAAGAAATTTAATCCCCAAACACGGTAAGGTTTCTTCACTGTAAGAGCTGTGAGAATGTGGAATAGACTCCCTCAAGAGTTGGCTCTGGCCAGCTCAGTGGATTGCTTTATAAAAGGCCTGGATTGTTTCTTAGATACACAGAATATACTGTAGCTGGATACTACATTAAAGTTGACCCAGGGAATATCCGATTGCCTCTCGGGGGATCAGGAAGGAATTTTTCTCCCCTGCAGGTGAAAATTGGATCATTCTTTGCTGGGTTTTTTTGCCTTCCTCTGGATCAATGGTGGGTGTAGGATTATAACTTTTTTTCAGCCAGACTAACTATGTGATAGTGAAAAATATCTGTTGGTCCTTCCAGTTTCCCTTTCTACCTTGTAGCGTATGACTGCGAAATCTGCAGGCTCCCTGCTTGCTGAGCATAGACACATGCTCACAATATGTGTTTTATCAAAGACATCCTCACTTCTACGTGTAACACACACATCAGAGGCTGTTCTCCCTTGTATGACAGCGGCTCCTGTGGGGAACCTTGCTGTGATGTGACTAGATAGCATTAGAGCAGATATTGCAGCTTTTTGTACCACCCACAGTCCCGAGCAATACAGAGCTGAGAACTGGGATTCCGATCCTGTGATCATTGCAAAAAAAAAAACGTTTTTATGCCAATTTTTGGGTGGTGATTTTTTTGTTGCTACAGTCTATTAATGGGGTCCTGACCATGACAGCCAGAGGGGAGCAGAACCTTTACATAAACTTTAAACCAGCCTTTCTCAACCTGGGTGCCTTTAGGTTTCTTAAGGGGTGCCTTAGCAAAATGTCTAAAAATGTGCCCAAAACTTGTATACCAGCCAGCGGGTGGAAGAAGCCGGCCTTTTAGTTACACAAAGCCACAGGTTTTCATTGTGAACTATTACGATCTTCTAGCTGCCAGCCTCCTGACAACCAATGACATCATCAGTTGATAAGGAGGATGTCAGCTGCCTGCACAACATCCTAGTTTGACCCTCCCCTGCCCCTCTCCATCAGTGCTGGGGTCACATTACCTCAGTGATGGAAGAAAACTGAGGGAGAAGAGAAACACTGGAATACTAGTCAGTACCAGGGTGCAAAAGTAGAAGAATCAATCACTGGACTAAAAAGAATTTCCTGACAAACATTCATGGCTCAGGAATGTTTTCTCATCTGCCAAACAGCCATGCTTTTCTTTTTTTTAATCCAAGTCATTGCCTTTAAAGCTCAACTGAAGTCTTGCACCTTTTTTTTCCTTATAGGCTTGGTTTGATTTGTAATTGATTTTTATTAGGAAATGCCTTAAAATACAATTTCTCTGAAATTAAAGTAGTATCATACCCAAAAGCAAACATTTATTATATTGAAGCTTACAAATTCTTTGATGTGATAACTTCATTAGTTTTCTTTTCTGTGCTCTCTTTTTTTTATTTTTCACCTGGTGATCTGGCCAGTAAATCTGTTGTGTTTCAAAAGAACAAGCTCTCTTGCAGTTACAGGGATGAGACAAACCATTTACTGCTGACCAGTGCTTACATTGATCAGCTTTTATTTATTCATGTAAAACCTTTAACCCAAAAGGATAAAAAACTATTTGCTGTAACTGCTTATAAAGTATTAGTTGGAGGTCAGCTTCAGTTTGTTAGTGTATTTAAATCTGCTAGTGCGTCTAACATTCATCCAGAGTGTGCTCCTTCATCCAGAGTGGAGGCGCTCTAATACAGGAGGTGTGTTACTGGCCAGATCACCAGATGAAAACAGAGGGAAAAAGCCTAAAAAATACTTTTGCACTCACCACATTTAATGATTGGAAAGGTTTTGGGTTTAATACTGCTTTGAAATGGTACTTCAAGCCCTCACACTGCAATCCTCTTTGTTGGCAAAGCTGGGTATCCACCTAAGCACAAGGTTCCTGGAATATACTTGTAGGCAAGAGAATGGGGTATGTCTGACCAGATCTGTTACATTACACAGAGCACTGGGTCCATCTCCTGGTGCCTACTGGACTGCACAATTATACATGTGCAGCAGTCCCTAGTCTAAATTTAGTGATTCTGTCAGACCAGAGGTCCCCAACCCCAGGGGGGGCCCCAACAGACTGGTTCAAGCCTCTTCGGGACCAGGGTGGGTGGTGGGCAAGTGAGGCTTGATTGTATTTGTGGCCACTCACGTTGACGCCTGGGAAGCTCCTGCTGTATCTATTGTATCTCCTACCCCGAGGTCTCCTTTGAGCGGCTATTGGAGGAGAAGACAAACTCTCATCTCAGCGACTAATCCAGTCAGTCCAGCGCAGTCTTCAGCACAAACAAAATCACACACACATCCTGCATGGATGGTAATAGTGTAGGAAGATACAACAAACTAAATCTTTGTCTCCCTGCCAAATCACTAGGAGTTTTTTTGATAGTGGTGTATGCTGGGCAGGATATAAATAGTTGGGGTACCCTGGAAAGCTCTCCTCCTCTTTAGCCCACTGCCAGGGGAGGGTGTGCTTTGCTGGAATTCTCTTCTTCCCAGGCCTCTAGTTTGGGGGAGGGTGTTGTACTAAATAGGGTCGAAGCCTAGGGTCCGAAGCTTTCTGCTGGAGGGTATATCCAGGGAGGGAGGTGCAGGAATGTGTCGACCTGGACTGGAGCACCATTGGTGACTACACTGCTGAAGAGTGTCTGAAAGAGCTGGATACAAGCTGTGGACATTACAGGGAGTTCTGGTGACTCATCCATGGAGGTCAGGAGCTGCATTAAACCTGCTTTACTGGTTTCTATATTTCTCATTTAGGCTTAAACATCTATTGCAGCCTCCAGTCCCTTTCTGCTGACATTTTCTCTTCCTCATTTGAATTTCCACTAATAACACCATACTAAAAGTAAAATTCATTCAGCTACTGCCCTATCTCACTTCTCCATTTCTCTTCAAAGTGCTTGCAAGACACATCTATTCTGAAATTGCAAACAATTTGTCTGCTGACTATGTTAAATAAGTCTTTAGTCTACTGAAATTGCTGGCATTAAGGACTGCAACTCTATATTCCTCCATCCTATTGAACTCTACACTGTGTGCGCAATTATTAGGCAAGTGAGTATTTTGACCAAATCATCATTTTTATGTATATTTTCCAACTCCAAGCTGTATATACTTGAACGCTTATTGGATTTAAGCATATCAGGTGATGTGTATTTGTGTATTGATGGAGGGTGTGGCCTAAGGAGATCAACAACCTATATCAGGGTGTTCATTATTAGGCAGCTTCTTTTCCTCAGGCAAAATGGACCAAAAAAAAAATTTAACTGAGTCTGAAAAGTCAAAAATTATAAAAAGTCTTTCAGAGGGATGCAGCTTTCTTGAAATTGCTAGGATATTGGGCCATGATCACAGAACCATCAAATGTTTTGTTGCAAATAGTCAACAGGGTTGCAAGACACATGTTGAGGAAAAATCAGATGCAAATTAACTGCCAAAGATTTGAGAAGAATCAAACGTGAAGCTACCGGTCCTGTCATATTCCAGAACTGTAACCCACCTGGAGTGCCTAGAAGCACGAGGTGTTCAGTGCTCAGAGACATGGCCCAAGGTAAGGAAGGCTGAACAAGACACAGAAGTTGAAATGTCAAGACTTGGCCAAGGAATACCTGAAGACAGATTTTATGGACTGATGAGATGAGAGCAACTCTTTTGGAACAGAAGGATGGGCCCGTGGCTGGATCAGTAATGGACACAGAGCTCCACTTTGTCTCAGCAATGTGGGGTACTGGTATGGGCTAGTATTATTAAAGATGAGCTTAACCACTTGCCCTCCTGAGGATTTACCCCCCTTAATGACCAGGCCTCTTTTTGCTACTCGGCGCTGCACTAATTCAACTGATAATCGCGCGGTCATGCAATGCTGCTTCCAAACAAACTTTACGTCCTTTTTTCACACAAATAGAGCTTTCTTTCGGTGGTATTTGTTCATCTGTGCGCTTTTTATTTTTCACGCTATAAACAAAAAAAAGACCAAAAATTTTGAAGAATAACAATATTTTTTACTTTCAGCTATAAAAAATATATAGTAAACTCAAAGTTGGTTCTAAATTTAGGCCAAAATGTATTCTGCTACATGTTTTTGGTAAAAAAATCCCAATAAGTGTATATTGATTGCTTTGTGTGAAAGTTATAGCGTCTACAAACTATGGTATAGATACTGCAATTTACGCCATTTTTTTGCTATGCAGCGCTGCACTAGTTTAACGGACAATTGCGCGGTCATGCAATATGGTACATAAATGAAATCTACATCCTTTTTTTCCCCACAAATTGAGCTTTCTTTCGGTGGTATTTGATCGCCTGTGCGGTTTTTATTTTTTGCACTATAAAAAAAAAGGCTGACAATTTTGAGGAAAAAAAACAATATTTTGGACTTTTTGCCAGTAAAAAAAAATTTAAAAATCAAATTTAGTCATAAATTTCTGCCAAAATGCATTCTGCGACATGTCTTTACTAAAAAAAAAAACCCAATACGTGTAAATTAATTGGTTTATGTGAAAGTTATAGCGTTTACAAATGGCGGGAAAGATACTGGGATTTTTAGTTTTTTTTATACTAATAATGGCAAACAGCGACTTATGGCGGCAAACGGTGACTTATGGCGGCGATCAGCGACTTATGGCAGGACTGCGGCGGAGATTCTGACATTGGGGGGTGCTGACATCCCCAGTGACACCAATACAGTGATCAGTGCAAAAAAAAAAAACACTGACACTGTACTAATGGCACTGTGTAGGAAGGGGGTAAGTTTATTATTCAGGGAAGGGTTATCTGTGTGAGGGGAGTGTTTTACTAGGGGGCGGGGGGTGTGTACTGCAGGGAACACCGCTGATCCGGAGAGAGAAACTCTTCTGTCCCAATCAGCGTGTCCTGGAGCTGTCAGGGAACTGACAGAAAGCACAGCTACTGCAGCTGTGCTCTCTGTCAGCGATTGCCGCCGATCACCGGGACATAGCCGGTAACGACCGGCTGTGACCCGGCGACTGACATCCGCGGCTGTGATCGGCGGGACAGGTAGGGCGGCGGCGCGCCTCGCACGTGCCCCCTACCTGTTTTCAAAACACACGTTTTAAAACGTGCTTTTGCCCAGCCGTGCCACCCTGCTGCCGTATTTATACAGTGGCTGGGCAGCATGTGGCTAGAAATGAAGCCCTCCAGTGGAGCGCTGTCACAGCTCCCCGGGGCTTCCATGTTCACCCAGTCTTCCTTCTGGGTTCGTGAGTTCTGTGCAGCTGACTGGCCAAGCCATGATGACGTCACTCTCTCGCATGCACACGGGAGTCCCGTCCCATGGCACAGTGCTCTGAAGGAATGGCACGGCCATGCGCATGAGCTGGCTATCAGAAAGGGCTAATATCTTCTAAATGGTTCACATTTAGGAGATATTAATTTTTACCTACAAGTAAGCTTTATTATAAGCCTACCTGTAGGCAAAATTATTAAAAAAGAGTTTACTACCACTTTAAATATTCAGGTTTGAGGTTTAATAACGTTTTGGATTGACCGGGAGCACTGTTAGTTCAATAATGAAATTAATCCTAAAAAATACAACTTGCCTAATAATTGTGCACACAGTCCTCCATTCTATTAAACTCTATACTCTTCCATTCCTTATACTCCTCCATTCTATTAAACTCTATACTCCTCCATCCTGTATACTCCTCCTTTCTATTAAACTCTATACTCTTCCATCCTGTATACTCCTCCTTTCTATTAAACTCTATACTCTTCCATTCTTTATACTCCTCCTTTCTATTAAACTCTATACTCTTCCATCCTTTATACTCCTCCTTTCTATTAAACTCTATACTCCTCCATCCTTTATACTCCTCCTTTCTATTAAACGCTATACTCCTCCATCCTTTATACTCCTCCTTTCTATTAAATTCTATACTCCTCCATCCTTTATACTCCTCCTTTCTATTAAATTCTATACTCCTCCATCTTGTATACTCCTTCTTTCTATTAAACTCTATACTCTTCCATCCTTTATACTCCTCCATTCTATTAAATTCTATACTCCTCCGTCCTTTATACTCCTCCTTTCTATTAAACTCTATACTCCTCCATCCTTTATATTCCTCCTTTCTATTAAACTCTATACTCCTTCATCCTGTATACTCCTCCTTTCTATTAAATTCTATACTCCTCCATCCTTTATACTCCTCCTTTCTATTAAATTCTATACTCCTCCATCCTTTATACTCCTCCTCTCTGTTAAACTCTATACTCCTCCATTCTTTATACTCCTCCTTTCTATTAAACTCTATACTCCTCCATCCTGTATTCTCTTCCTTTCTATTAAACTCTATACTCCTCCATCCTTTATACTCCTCCATTCTATAAAATTCTATACTCCTCCATCCTTTATAATCCTCCTCTCTATTAAACTCTATACTCCTCCATCCTTTATACTCCTCCTTTCTATTAAACTCTATACTCCTCCATCCTGTATACTCCTCCTTTCTATTAAACTCTATACTCTACCATGCTGTATACTCCTTTCTATTAAACTCTATACTCCTCCATCCTTTATACTCCTCCTTTCTATTAAACTCTATACTCCTCCATGCTGTATACTCCTCCTTTCTATTAAACTCTATACTCCTCCATCCTTTATACTCCTCCTTTCTATTAAACTCTATACTCCTCCATCCAGTATACTTCTCCTTTCTATTAAACTCTATACTCCACCATGCTGTATACTCCTCCTTTCTATTAAACTCTATACTCCTCCATCCTTTACACTCCTCCTTTCCATTAAACTCTATACTCCTCCATCCTGTATACTCCTCCTTTCCATTAAACTCTATACTCCTCCATCCTTTACACTCCTCCTTTCCATTAAACTCTATACTCCTCCATCCTATTGAACCCTATGCTTTTCCATGCTATTAAACTCTATAGTCCTCCATCCTACTGAATGCTATACTCTTCCATCCTATTGTACCCTATGCTCCTCCATCCTATTAAACTCTATAACCCTCCATCCTACTGAACTCTTTACTCCTCCATCCTATTGAACACTATACTCTTCCATCCTATTGAACGCTATACTCTTCCATCCTATTGAACACTATACTCCTCCATCCTATTGAACCCTATGCTCCTTCATTCTATTAAACTCTACACTCCTCCATTCTATTGAACGCTATATTCCTCCATCCTACTGAATGCTATACTCCTCCATCCTATTGAACGCTATACTCTTCCATCCTATTGAACACTATACTCTTCCATCCTATTGAACCCTATGATCCTTCATGCTATTAAACTCTACACTCCTGCATTCTATTGAACTCCATACTTCTCCATCCTATTTAATTCTATACTCCTCCGTCCTATTGATTGCTATACTCCTCCATCTTATTGAACTCTATACTCCTCCATCCTATTGAACGCTATACTCATTCAGTCCATTAAACTCTATACTTCTCCAGTCTATTAAATTCTATACTCCTCCATCCTACTAGGCCTCATGCACGCTGGGCATTTTAAAAACGCTGGTAGTGTTAGCTGTATAAAGTCGCATTAAAATGCTAGTTTTTCCACGTTTTTAGTGTTTTTGCATTAGCGATTAGCTACGTTAGTATTTTTTAGCACAAGACACCACTTTGCTATTTATAACTCCCACTTTCCCACAATGCACCTTGAAATAGTCATTGTGTAGTTGTTTTGTCACCATATTGAGAGCGTATAGAGCACGTCATTGGTCAGAAGCCATCTTTATTTTTCTTGCTGCATCCATTATGGATCCTGTAATGCAAAAAATTGATGAGGCTATGTGACTGATTCTGTTAAGGATGGTGAGGAGAGTGAGACAAATGGAGGAGAGAAGTACCCAATCGACAATGATTCTGGACCCATCCATTGATATCCTCTAGATATTCCAGCTACCTTTGTGTTGGGCTTTGTAATTAGCTGAACAAATTTTACAACTTTACACGCATGTCTATCACACCTTTTGATGACCTTCTGGGGAGGCTGCAAACCAGACTAACAAGAATTGCACTCAGTCCTGCCAGAAATGACCTGCAGAGGACATTGAGAAATGTTCTTGTTTGCACACAGCAGAGGTCAGCAGAAAAGCAGAATGAGAAATGAGAGTGTATTCCTTTTTATATTACTTTAAAAAAAAACAAATTTGGCTCAAAAACGCCAGTTTTCATGCATTTTACTGCATTTACCAGCGTTAGAGCATTTTTACAGCTAAAACACTCCTCTTGAAACCCACTAGTTTTGTTTTTTTTTTCCATCCAGAAAACGCCCCTGGCAAAAATGTTAATTAAAGCCTATGTGTGCATGGACACATAGGATAACATGTTGAGGAGTTTACTGGCTGTTGAGAAAAATGCCAGAAGTCAAAAACAGCAGCTGTACAAATGTCCAATGTGCATGAGACTTTAAACGCTCTACTCCTCATCCCATTAAATGCTCTACTCCTCCATCCCATTAAACTCTCTACTCCTCCATCCCATTAAACTCTCTACTCCTCCATCCCATTAAACTCTCTACTCCTCCATCCCATTAAACTCTCTACTCCTCCATCCCATTAAACTTTCTACTCCTCCACCCATAAAACTCTCTACTCCTCCATCCCATTAAACTCTCTACTCCTCCATCCCATTAAACTCTCTACTCCTCCATCCCATTAAACTCTCTACTCCTCCATCCCATTAAACTCTCTACTCCTCCATCCCATTAAACTCTCTACTCCTCCACCCATAAAACTCTCTACTCCTCCATCCCATTAAACTCTCTACTCCTCCATCCCATTAAACTCTCTACTCCTCCAACCCATTAAACTCTCTACTCCTCCACCCATAAAACTCTCTACTCCTCCATCCCATAAAACTCTATACTCCTCCATCCCATAAAACTCTATACTCCTCCATCCCATAAAACTCTATACTCCTCCATCCCATAAAACTCTATACTCCTCCACCAAATTAAACTTTATACTCCTCCATCCTATTACATTCTATACTCCTCCATCCTAATGGCCACTATTTTCCACTCCAGACTCTCTCCTCTTGAGGGTACAAGATCTTGCATTTTCTCACAGTTTTTTTCATTCCCACAATCTCTTCTCTCTTCAATACCTGTCTGTTGGTTTACCACAAGCCTCTGCCCCTAAACTCTTACCTTACTACTCTTTAAAAGTTAAACCAGTATTAAACCCAAAAGCAAACAATTATTATATTGCAGCTTACCAGATCTTAGATGTGATGGCTGCATTAGTTTTCTTTTTTAGGCTTTCTTTCCTTTATTTTTGGCTGGTGACCCAGCCAGTCTGTTGTTTTTCCACAGAACAAGCTGTCCTGCAGATGTAGTCATTGGAGGGATGAGACGAGCCATTTACTATTGACAGGGGTGCTTACAATGAGCAGCTTCTATATATTTATATAAAAACCTTTATCCCAAAAGGAAAAAAATGTTGCTGTAGCTGCCTAAAAGTGTGAGCTAGAGTTTGGCTTAAATTTGTTAGTGTATCTAAATCTGCTAATGCATCACTGCCCTCCCCCCAGAATGACAATGCAGTTGTTTAAATGTGTCTCTGTTGTTCCTTCATTCAAAACACCTTTGCTCCTGGCAGGAAAGCCACGTTTTGCACACGTTTAGGTGCATCAAGCATTTGAGTGTTCATTGATTCTATTGGCCAGAATAGTCATTTATTCTGGCTATTAGAATGAATGAATGCTCAATAACTTGTTTAGACTCGTTTAGGCAAGTCAGATGTTTTTTCTCTGCCCAAAAGCTTCTCTCCTGAATGCGCTTGTGGTGCGTTTTTGTTTTTTTTTTAGCCTGTAAACACTCCTCTTCTAATACACCTGTGCATGGCCACATAGGCTAAGATAGAGATGCGTTTACAGGCTGAAAATATAAGTAAAACACCAGAAAAAAGGAGCTTGAGCCCTGTGTGCATGAGTCCTAATAGATTAGTTGTGTTACTGGCCAGATCACCAGATAAAAACATGGGGAAAAAGCCTAAAAAAAACCCCAAAAACAAATAATGCAGTCACCACATTTAATGGTTGGTAAGCTGCAATATATTACATTTTTGGTTTGGGGTTTAATTCTGCTTTAAAGACTTGGTCAGTTTATTATTTATCTTGGATTACAAAATAAATTCTTTGCAGCTGATAGTTAAATATATGGCTTGTTTCCTAGACTCACTTCCTCATTATTTTGTGTCCCTAATTGCTTTTCTATTTATTCATGTCCGTAAATGTACAGAAACATTGTCTGCCCTCATTTAATCCATGCTGCTTTGGGTCCAGTAAGTTGTATGTTTATTTTTTCATTTACAACCCGGTCACACCAATCCCGACTTTGAACTCGTGCGACTTACAGTGAAGTTGTACGATTTCAAAGTCGGATGTCATGCCGCTTTGAGGTGCAATTTGCAAGCCATCTGACACAGTTGTCTATGCAAATCATACCAAAAGTAGTGCATGCACTACTTTAGAAATCGGTACAGCTTCGGCCAAGTCCGCTGTAATAGGGTGCGACTTGGCATGGGATTTGCAAGTCGCATCCAGTGTGACCGGGGACTTAAACACTTCAATACCGGGCATTTTTACCCCCTTCCTGCGCAGGCCAATTTTCAGCTTTCAGTGTTCTTACACTCTGAATGACAATTGTGCAGTCATGCAACACTGTACCCAAACTAAATTTTTATCATCTTTTTCACACAACTAGAGCTTTCTTTTGGTGGTATTTAATTACCACTCAGTTTTTTATCTTTAATAAACTAAAAAAGGCCGAAAAGTTTGAATGTTTTTCTTCTTTCCGGTTATACAATTTTGCAAGTAATTGTTCTTCGTGATTTTATATTCATGTATTCTGCTACATTTCTTTGGTGACAATAACTCAAATCAGTGTAGAGTTGCAAGAAAAAGTATGTGAACCCCTTGGGATTACGTGGAGTTTTGCATGAATTGGGCATAAAATGTGCTCTGAACGTCATCTAAGTCACAACAATAGAAGAACACAGTCTGCTGAACATAATACTACACAAACATTAGATGTTGCCATGGTTTAATTGCACATAACATGTAAACATTCACAGTGCAGGGAGGAAAAAGTATGTGAGGCCCTAGCTTAATGACTTCTCCCAGAGTTAATTGGAGCCAGGAGTGAGCCAACCTTGACTCCAATCAGTGTGATGATATTGGATGTGTTGCTGACAGCTGTCCTGCCCTTAAAAAACACACACCTGTTTTGGGTTTACTGGTTTCAAGAAGCACTGTCTGATGTGAACCATGCCTCGCAGAAAAGAGCTCTCAGAAGATCTACGATCAAGAATTGTTGACTTGCATGAAGCTGGAAAGGGTTACAAAAGTATCTCCAAAAGCCTTGATGTTCATGTGTCCACGGTAAGACAGACTGTCTACAAATGGAGAAAGTTTAGCACTGTTGCTACTCTCCCTAGGCAGGTCGTCCTGTAAAAATGACTGCAAGAGCACAGCGCAGAATGCTGCATGAGGTAAAGAAGAATCCCAGAGTGTCAGCTAAAGACCTACAGAAATCTCTGGCACATGCTAACATTTTTGTTGACACATCTACAATAAGGAAAACATTAAACAAGAATGGAGTACATGGGAGGACACCACGGAGGAAGCCATTGCTGTCCAAAAAGAATATTGCAGCACGTTTGAAGTTTGCAAAAGAGCACCTGGATGTTCCACAGCACTACTGGCAAAATATACTGTGGACAGATGAAACCAAGATTGAGTTGTTTGGGAAGAACACACAACACTACGTGTGGAGAAAAAAAGGCACAGCACACCAACATCAAAACCTCATCCCCACTGTAAAACATGGCGGAGGGAGCATCATGGTTTGGGGCTGCTTTGCTGCCTCAGGGCCTGGACGGATTGTTGTCATTGATGGGAAAATGAATTCCAGAGTTTATCAAGACATTTTGCAGGAAAACGTACGACCATCTGTCCGCCAACTGAAGCTCCGCAGAGGATGGGTGATGCAACAGGACAATGACCCAAAGCATACAAGTAATTCAACAAAACAATGGCTGCAACAGCACAGAACACGCCTTTCTGGAGTAGCCCAGTCAGAGTCCTGACCTCAACCCAATTGAAATGCTGTGGTATGACCTTAAGAGAGCGATTCATGCTTTGCTTCAGTATGTCACAATACATGTTGGCATTCATGGTTCCCTCAATGAACTGTAGCTCCCCAGTGCCGGCAGCACTCATGCAGCCCCACACCATGACACTCCCACCACCATTCTTGACTGTGGGTAAGACACACTTGTCTTTGTACTCCTCACCTGGTTGCCACCATCTGAACCAAATCAGTTCATCTTGGTGTCATCAGACCACAGTACATGGTTCCATGTCCTTAGTCTGCTTGTCTTCAGCAAACTGTTTGCGGGCTTTCTTGGGCATCATCTTTAGAAGAGGCTTCCTTCTGGGCCGACAGCCATGCAGACCAATTTGATGCAGTGTGCGGTGTACGGTCTGAGTACTGAGCACTGACAGGCTGACCCCCCACCCCTTCAACCTCTGCAGCAATGCTGGCAGCACTCATACGTCTATTTCCCAAAGGCAACCTCTGGATATGACGCTGAGCACGTGCACTCAACGTCTTTGGTCGACCATGGCGAGACCTGTTCTGAGTGGAACCTGTCCTGTTAAACTGCTGTACAGTCTTGGCCACCGTGATGTAGCTCAGTTTCAGGATCTTGGCAATCTTCTTATAGCCTAGGCCATCTTTATGTAGAGCAAGAATTCTTTTTTTCAGATCCTCAGAGAGTTCTTTGCCATGAGGTGCCATGTTGACCTTCCAGTGACCAGTATGAAAGAGTGAGAGCGATAACACCAAATTTAATACATCTGCTCCCCATTCACACCTGAGACCTTGTAACACTAACGAGTCACATGACACCAGGGAGGGAAAATGGCTAATTGGCCCCAATTTGGACATTGTCAATTAGGGGTGGACTCTTTTTTGTTCCCAGAGGTTTAGACATTAATGGCTGTGTGTTGAGTTATTTTGAGGGGACAGCAAATTTACACTGTTATACAAGCTGTACACTCACTACGTCACATTGTAGCAAAGTGTCATTTCTTCAGTGTTGTCACATGAAAAGATAGAATCAAATATTTACAAAAATGTGAGGGGTGTACTCACTTCTGGGATATACTCTTCTGTGAGATACTGTATTTACACATAAACAGAGGTGTACTGACAGGTACATCTTGAGGCCAAAAAATGTCAGGACATTACAGATATCCCACAAATGACCCCCTTTTTTTTTTTACATACTGTCATTAGCGCAGTACAGCTTCATCATATAAGTAGTGTGGAGGTGATCAGGGACGCTGACTGGTGACAGTACAGAAAATAAATATATATATATATAATTTTTTTATTTTTTTTTTTTATTAAATTTTTTTTTCTAACACACTACCATACTATTGTAACATTGTACTACTTTGATGAAGTGATCAGTGTTTTTTTTTTTTTCTTTACATATTATGATTGCTTATAGCAATGTATTTCATTGCTATAAGCAAGCATTTTACTGAATTAAATCAATTCATTCAGTTTGTTTTGTTGTGATTAGCTGTGATTGACCACCGCTAATCACGACACAGATGGGTAATTGGCCCAGTCTGTACCATGTGATCACTGTCACCAATCACAGCTAGCTACACAATTTTATACAATGGATGACATGAAAGGAAGTTATCCTTTGTTTATAATTGTCACGTGACCTGCGGTGATTGGTGATAGTGGTCACATGGTACCGGCAATGCGCACAGCCGGTGACAGATCTCACCGCATCGCAGCAGCGATCCGGGAGGATTCCATATGACATCTACCTGAATCGGCGAAAGTCCCGCTCGGCATTCATTTTACATATTAAAGGAAGCCTGTGCTGAGATGATATGTAGACTGCCATTGCTAAATTACCCCATGTAAGTGCTATTACCTGGTTGTCATTCTGGCCAGCATCATCAATACTTTCATTCAGTTATCTGTAGGAATGTCCTGAGTTGAATTTCAATACAGGTGCAGCGCTGCCACCGGAGGGGCCGCTGTAAATTTAACAGGTTGTTTCCTGAATAGTGCAGAGACAGCTAGGCACACAGCAACAGTTCACTCACTCCAGATCATTGAACAGTCTAGAGGTTGTCTTTTAGGGTTTATTTGCTCTCTTCACTCCTCACTCCTCCCCTCCTCCCCTCACATCCCCCCTGTTGCACTGCCCCCGTCAAATCCTCCCACAGCACTGCTCCCCTTTACATCCCCCCCCCCCTCCCCAGCACTGTCCCTCTCCACTGCCCCCTTTACATCCCCCCACAGCACTTCTCCCTTTATAACTGCCCCCCCCCTTTATATCACCTCCCCACAGCACTACCCCCCTTCCTTTACATCACCCCTCACAGCGCAGCCCACCTTTACATCGCCTCTGTACACAGAACTTGCAACCCTTTACATCACATCTCTCTGCCCACAGCACTGCCCCACTTAAAATCATTTTCTAGCACTGCCCTCTTCACATTACCCCCCCACAGCATTGCCCCCCTTTACATCATATCTCCCCACCCCACAGTACTGCCTCCTCCTTCAGATCTCCCCCCACAGCACTTCACCCTTCAAATCCCCCCACTCCCACCCCCCTGCTCCCCTTTACACCCCGCAGCACTTGCTCCCCCATTACATTACTCCCCTGAGCACTTGCCCCCCCCCCCTTTTCATCACCCTCCACAGCACTGCCACCCTTCACATCACACCGCCCCTCCTTACCAGCACCTGCCCCCTTTACATTCCCCCCCCCAGCAATTGCCCCAACCTTTTCCCCTTTTACATCACCCACTCACAGCACTGCCCCCCTTCACATCATATCTCCCCTCCCTGCCAGCACTTGCTCCCCCCCACAGCACTGCTCCCCTTTACTTCTCCCCCCACTTACCCTCCCCACGTCGCCTTCTGCACCTCCTACCACAAGAATATGCTCTGCCCCTTCACATCTGTTGCTCCCTTCCATTTACCCCCCCCCCCACACACACACACACACAAAACACTGCCCCCTTCATGTCACCCCTTGCCTTCCCCCCACAGCCATGTCCTCCCTACCTTACACACAGCAGAGAATGGCCAGGAAGCACTGGATGGAAGGTTGGGAAATGGGGGGCAGCCAAGGTTAACTTTTCCTATTAACAAGCTGGTGATTGGTTGCTATGACCACCCAGTGCCCCAGCAACCAATCACCTGCTAGTTAATAATAGGAAAAGTTAAGTCCCACCCTCCATCCAGTGTGGCTTTGCCTCGCGGCTGCTCTGCGCTGTTTGCTATCCCCCGTCTCTCGCACTCTGCGCTGTCTTTTAAATGACAGCAGCAGATTCCACGGGGAAGGAAGGCTCCTAAATGGCTCAACCGTGGGTCTGGATGGGACAATGGCTCGGTCTGCATCCAGACCGCGGTCCACCTATTAGTGATTCCTGGTCTACAGGTTCAGGGCTGGGACCATGAAGTAGCTTTAGAACAGTTAAAAGCAGACTGGACCAGTCTACAGAATCACAGCTGGGGACCATGAGGTAGCTTTACCATAGGTAGAGACAGACTGGTACAGTCTATAGGTTCATGGCTGGAGACCATGAAGTAGGTTTGTGGATTCAACACAGATAGAGGCAGACTGCAACAGTCTACATGTTTATGGCTGGGATCCATGAATTTAGGCACAGCACAGAAAGAGGGGCTCTACTCACAGGATCCTGCAACAAGATCAGTCCATAGGTGCAGCCTCTCCTGTAAATTAATCCAGCAGCCAGTCCAAAGGGCTCCAAGGGCAAGCAGCCCCCCTCCTCTCACAGATCAATTCCCTCAGGGGAAAAAGTCCTCATGCCTCCTGACTACTTAACAGCATCCAAGCCACCATCTGAGCACAACTCACCAGGGATTGGCTAGACCCTATTCAATGTTCAGGCTGGATATTTGAATTCTCCCTCCCTAAACTTTATAACCTTCTTGTAGAGGAAGGGGGAAGCAATCACTCTTAGTCTATGAAGCCCTGAACAGACCAGACTAAACAACCACTGCTTCTCTTATTACCGTAGAAGCCAAAGACTAAATTCACCTAACAGCTAACTAGGAGGGGGCTACACAGGTGTACTTTAAAGTGAACCTGAAATAAAATGTAAAGATCAGCTGTCTGTGGAATGCATCTAGAAATTGTGCCTAAGCCATACCTCCCAACTTTTGAACTTCAGAATGAGGGATACTTGAGGGAGGAAGTGACCTGCGTAGCACGCCATGGAAAAAAATGGGAGTGGCCAAATGCTTGACAGTGGAAGGGGCCTAAGGGGCATGGTTAAACAAAACCCAGGCTTCCTTGTACCTATAAAATATGCTTTGAGTGCTGTGCCACAAACAAGAGGCTCAAGGACACAAACCCCAGAACAATCATTAAAAAAAAAAGAATAAAAAGCTTCCATCACAAATGGTTTTGCACGAACTGTGGAAGAGTTCATTACACAAGTGCATTATGCACAGAGTGCAGGATTCAGGAGTGTGTTTCATACAGAGCGCAGGTTTCAGGAATGTGTTTCATACAGAGTGCAGGTTTCAGGAATGTGTTTCATACAGAGTGCAGGATTCAGGAGTGTGTTTCATACAGAGTGCAGGATTCAGGAGCGTGTTTCATACAGAGTGCAGGATTCAGGAGTGCGTTTCATACAGAGTGCAGGATTCAGGAGTGTTTCATACAGAGCGCAGGATTCAGGAATGTGTTTCATACAGAGCGCAGGATTCAGGAGTGTGTTTCATACAGAGCGCAGGATTCAGGAATGTGTTTCATACAGAGCGCAGGATTCAGGAGTGTGTTTCATACAGAGTGCAGGATTCAGGAGCGTGTTTCATACAGAGTGCAGGATTCAGGAGTGCGTTTCATACAGAGTGCAGGATTCAGGAGTGTTTCATACAGAGCGCAGGATTCAGGAATGTGTTTCATACAGAGCGCAGGATTCAGGAGTGTGTTTCATACAGAGCGCAGGATTCAGGAATGTGTTTCATACAGAGCGCAGGATTCAGGAGTGTGTTTCATACAGAGTGCAGGATTCAGAAGTGTGTTTCATACAGAGTGCAGGATTCAGGAATGTGTTTCATACAGAGCGCAGGATTCAGGAGTGTGTTTCATACAGAGTGCAGGATTCAGGAATGTGTTTCATACGGAGTGCAGGATTCAGGAGTGTGTTTCATACAGAGTGCAGGATTCAGGAGTGTGTTTCATACAGAGTGCAGGATTCAGGAATGTGTTACATACAGAGTGCAGGATTCAGGAATGTGTTACATACAAAGTGCAGGATTCAGGAGTGTGTTTCATACAGAGTGCAGGATTCAGGAGTGTGTTTCATACAGAGTGCAGGATTCAGGAGCGTGTTTCATACAGTGTGCAGGATTCAGGAGCGTGTTTCATACAGAGTGCAGGATTCAGGAGCGTGTTTCATACAGTGTGCAGGATTCAGGAGCGTGTTTCATACAGTGTGCAGGATTCAGGAGCGTGTTTCATACAGAGTGCAGGATTCAGGAGTGCGTTTCATACAGTGTGCAGGATTCAGGAGCGTGTTTCATACAGAGTGCAGGATTCAGGAGTGCGTTTCATACAGAGTGCAGGATTCAGGAGTGTGTTACGTACAGAGGCATCAGATGTATAACAAATGGTTGCAGCCAAGCAGGACTTGCAGCAGTGTGAACATCTAGCACAGCTAGGGATTGGCAAACAAGCGGCTGCAAAGAGAGAGAGTGCAGCTGTCATGTCCAACTTGTGATGTCGGGGATGGGCGGGGCTGATATGCATTTCAGGGGTTCCACCCCCTTTTAAAAACAACCTGTTCATTGGGAAACAGCCGGCATTTATACAGTTCCAGCTGGGAAAAAGGTCGTAAGGGGCAGGACTGATTGGAACTACTGCATGTGCACCTGCAGCGGTGTATAATTCAGGTTTATTATACACCACTTCAGGTGCATATGCAGTAGTTCCAATTGGCCCTGCCCCTTGTCACCGTCTTCCCTGGCCAGCAATGTATAAAAGCTGACTGTTTGTCTATGCAGTGCCTACTTGACAAAGGGGGCAGAGCCCCTGAAACACATATCTACCCCGCCCATCCCCAACATCACAGGTTGGAGTTGACAGCTGCATGCTCTCTCTCATTGTGGCTGCAAGCCCGTTGGCTTGCCCACCAATCCCTGGCTGTGCTAGATGTGCACACTGTTCACACTACTGGAGGTCCTGCTCGGCTGAAAGCCTGTGTACACCAGGACCATGGGACACAGGTGAAAATCCCGCCCATTTGGGACTGTTGGGAAGTATGCCGAAGCAGTACCCTAAAAGAGTATCTTTTTGCCTTTTATTACCACAAAAATACTAGTGCATTTCCTGTGCCTACAACCTCATTGCTGTTTATCTGCAATGTGAGATCATCCAAGGCATTTATGCCTGTGTTTTCTATTCTTATGAAATATGGAATAAGATTTAGTTATGTTGTTACTGTGTTGCTCAATGTTCTCCTTGCTGAAGTGAAAGCTATAACTGAGGACCTGCAGTGCAAGATCTCCATGCTTCTACATCATGTATTTTGTGAACTGTACTTTCTCCACCTTTTCTGCTGCTTCTTGTAAACTATCCTACCAGTCATCAGATCACCAGATGAGAATGAGAAAGGAAGCTATGTTATGAGGAAGCAAAGCTTCCTCCAAACAGAAACACATCGCAGAACAGGAAAGTAAGGCATAAAAGTAGAGATGTAAATTTAAAGCCAGCATGAGGATATAGTAATATCAGTAGTTTTCCCTGAATCTGTTCTACCATTTGCTTCATCCGCTATTAACTTAATTCCTCATAATTTTACAAGCGATGTTAATTATGTATTTAACTGACATTTATTATTATCGTCATTTTATTTCAATTATGATGGGCCAGATAAAGTCTGAATGTGATGTCTCTAATATATAGATTTTTTCCTACAATTCTGTTAGTGTCAAAACTGATTTCAGTATTGGCATAACCACTGTATAAAAATATCTTTTATAAAATATTTGAGATGACATATCACCATGTACGAATGGTTTAGGCATTTTTAATTTTGTTATACAGTATGTCATATGAATTTTATGTCCTTTTACATCTAATTTAGCCCTAATGAAGGGGGAGTATTAGAGCTCCCAAAACACATTGGCTGTTCTGTTTCACCTCAATGTGGACTAATTAAAGCTGATTTGGTCTCTTTTGTTTCTCATTTCTATTTTTATTGCAAGAAGATAACAAAGACATACCTTAGCTTCCATACAGTTGTGGTACAAAAGCTGTACGTGTATCAAGCTCATTGGAGAACATTAGATGAATAAACAGAATACACAGTATCAAAGTGTATGTGGGGTGTAAGTGCCTTTCAGGGTGAAAAAATGCAATCTGGATTAGACTGATTTGGACTCTTTGACCATTGGTCTAGCACTACCCCCAGTTAGTAGCTCCCTGTTTCATGAGACCAGTCTCATCAGAGCTAGTGATCTCTATAGAATGGACTGCCATAATTTAGCAATTTTGATAATAGAAGATCCAGCGCCCCTATCATGTACTTGGCAGAGACAGAGTAGATGGGGGGGTCTTCTTGAACCCAACACTCCTGGTGGTGACAGAGAATGTGAGGGCACGGAGTGGCACAAGTGCTGAAATTACAGGTCATACTGGACCTGTGTTGCAGCCCAATGCATAGAGCAGGCATATGAGGATTGCACAGCTAAAACCAACCACAGGAACACCATGGTGCCAGAGAATGTTGCAGGAACTAGGCTGAGGCCCTTGCTCAGGGTGCACACAGTCAGACAGCAGGGTTCCAGATGAGTAAATAGATGCAGAGTCTGGGCAGAAACCTAGATCAGAAACAGCTGAGCAGTGTAGTACCAAATCAGGTGGCAGAGTCAGAGTCCAGGAAACAGGCAGAGGTCCGTAACAGTTGGGCAAATAAAGAACAAGGCTGAAGTCAGGAAGCAGAATCCAGAAGGCAGGCCAAGGTCACAAAAAGGAGGCAGGTTGGGAGGCAAGTTGGGTCATACATGGTAAGGCAGAATCAGCAGATCAGGTCTCGTGTAAACAGGGACAAACTGAAGACCACTCAACAACTTTTTTTCTGTAGTGCTTCAGTTTATATAGACCAATGGGTGCCAATACCAGTGCCAAGCATGAATGCTAATTGCTAACTCAACGCCACATCCGGCATTTACTCTGTGCATAGAGGTATGGGCAGAGTTATGATCCCATGCACAAAGCCCTCACTGGTTTCCTCACCCTGATGTGAATCCATCCTTCCTTCCGTCCTTGCATATACTATGTGGACAGTGCAGAACAAGCCATGGTAAGCCAGTAATGGGGAAAAGCTCAGCTGCAGAGAGACCATATGTAATATTAGTGACTAGTCCTTTGCCATCTGCTTGCTTTTTAGGACACAGCTTCCACATTTCAGGCGATTCCATAAGAGGAAAATATAGTGTATTTTTATTGAGCGCATGTTTGAGGTATTATAGTAATTTCTGATGTAACTTTCTCATTTTACATTCTGGCCCTTTCATATTTTTTATTGTATTAAATACAGAAATTATGAAATTAGTCAGCAGAGGGAGCCCTCAGTGACTCTGGAATATCTCCAACTGTGCTTAACAGCTGTTGAGAAGAGAGCCACACAGGGAGTGTCTTGTTTTAATTTAATAGTCCTAGTACTAAGTGTTCCTAATCATAGACTTGCATTGTGAGAAGCAGTAAAGCACATTCATTGTGTGGCATTGCAAAGCAGGAAGCACCGCCTATATACATAATGAACAAATGTAGCCATTTCCACATTCATTTATAATTACAGACTATACACAAAATAATGTTTCTGGAAACCTTAACACACATGGATATGATCATTTACAGCAAGACGATCTCTTTTATATGTAAAGCTCAAAATTAACATTTTAAAAAGATTGCACACCCACTTTAAATGTAACCTACTATTTGTTTTTCCTCATTTTTGATGCTTTTTCTTCTTCTAGAATGAAATCCCACAGGAACAGGTTTTGTCTCTCTTGTTATTCCTGTATAATGTTTCGCAATAGAGTTTTATGTATCCGTCATTTGAAATGTTTTTATGCATTTGTATTATATGTATTACTGTCTATTGTAATACTTTCTACAGTGCTGTAGGAGATGTACATAAATGAATACGAATATTGCAAGCACTTTGTCTCATGGTAATGTCAAGACCCTCAAATATTCTTTTGAGGCGCCTGGTGGTACATTTCCGAGGCTCATTACATTGAAGTGACGCCTTAACAAATGTAGATCTATTGCTGTCACTCCTGATAAACCGCTTGTTGAAAATGTATTAAAGGATAAGCACACTTTTAGTGCACTTATCCATTCCCGCATCCCCTCCCCAGCACTTTCATTATAGATTATACATACCTGCGTCCCTCTAGGGTCTTTCCTATGCAACCTTTTTACAGCCATGCGGCTGCTGCCCTGAATATTAAAGGGTGTCTAAACCCAGAATCAATTGCAGCTTACCAGGCCTTAGATGTGATGACTGTATTAATTTTTTGGATGTTATCCCTGTTATTTTCACCTGGTGATGTCGCAGTTAACACCTCTTCTGTCATTGGGTGGCTATTCTCACCCCTCCCCTGTATCTATGGAAGGAGCAATGATTGCCAGCAAAACATGTCTGCCATTGTTAATCACCATTACATGTGGAATGATGGGATGTGAGGCCTAGGTACACCATATGCATGGGCTTCCCCTTGGGGGATGGGGGGGAGCAGGAGGATCCCTAAGTGCCTCAGAATAAAGATTGCAAGGTGCTGTGAGTACCCATGTTGGGAAAGTTTATATACCCTTGGTGTCCTATTACCTTTTGGGGACAGAGAAGACAGATGTTCCAACTGACTGAGCACCCATGTTACTGTGAGCACCCAGACATTAGAAGATGTTTATTGTCTATCGAGATTTGGTAAAACAGTTAAAACACAATCCGAATCCGACTGGACATTCCATGTCTATTATGTGCTGGGATGAACAGTGAGTGAGATTGCTAAAGGGTTCTGTAGGAAAGCAGTAGTTGGCTTGTACAAGTGAGGGCACTGTGCTGAAGTAAAGTTCTTGGGTCTCCCATTAGTTGAAGTGGGCTGACTGCTTAGGGCTACGCCAACCAGCTGGCCTGGTGGAACAGTGGCCCTATGCCTAGTGCCCGAAGCTATAGGAAATAGAAAGACCTCTCAATATAAGGAATTCCCCTCATGATGGTGTACTGTGTAACAGAATGCCATGTTACAGTACTGTGCAAATGTATAGGCATTTCTCAAAAAATGCTGTAAATTAAGAATGTTTTCAGAAATAGAAGTGGTAATAGATTTTTTTTCAATTACCAAAATGGAAAGTAAATGAACAGAAGAGAAATCCAAATATTTGGTGTGACCACCCTTTACCTTCAAGACAGCATCGATTCACAGTTTTTGAAGGAACTTTGCAGGTAGGTTGTTCCAAACTTCTGGGAGAAATAACCACAGATCTTCTGTGGATGTAGGCTGCCTCAAACCCTTCTGTTTCTTCATGTAATCTCAGCCAGACTTGATGATGTTGAGATCAGGGTTCGGTGGGGGCCAAACCATCACTTCCAGGAGTCCTTGCTCTTCTTTACGCTGAAGATAGTTCTTAATGACATTGGCTGTATGTTTGGGGTCATTGCCCTGCTGCAGAATACATTTTGGGCCAATCACACACCTTCCTGATGGCATGGCATGATGGATAAGTATCTGCCTGTATTTCTCAGCATTGAGGACACCATTGATCTTAACTACATCTACAACTCCATTTGCCGAAATGCAGCCCCAAACTTGCAAGTAACCTCCACCATGCTTCACTTTTGCCTGCAGACACTCATTATTGTATGGATCCCCAGCCCTTTGTGAACAAACAACCTCCTGCTTCAGCCAAATATTTCAAATTGTGACTCATCAGTCCAGAGCACCTGCTGCCATTTTTCTGCACGCCAGTTCCTATGTTTACATGCATAGTTGAGTCGCTCAGCCTTGTTTCCACATCAGAGGTATGGCTTTTTGGCGGCAGTTCTTCCATGAAGACCATTTCTGGCCAGACTTCTACGGAGAGTAGATGGGTGTACCTGGGCCTACTGGTTTCTACCAGTTCTTTGCTGATAGCAATGCTGGACATCTTCTGATGTCAAAGGGAAGTGAGCATGATGTGTCTCTTATCTTCTGCATTAAGTTTCCTTGACTGACCACTGCATCTATGGTTCTCAACGTTGCCCAATTCTTTGTGCTTCTTCAAAAGAGCTTGATTAATTGAATTGATGCTGTTTTGAAGCCAAAGGGTAGTCGCACCAAACATTGATATTATTTAGGGTTTTCTTCTGTTCGCTCAGTTTGAATTTTGTAAATTGATAAAAATAATTTAAAAATATATATTTTTTTAATTCTTACTTTACAGCTCACACATGTAAAAGATAAGTGCTGCAATAACATATTCCAGGAGAAATTCCCCTGCGATTCCCATGGTCTCCATCTGCTCAAATCAATAAGTCAATCATGTAGGGTCAGCATCAAGGTGGGAGTAAACTGTAGAAACTTTATTTGAATGCAGAGTATAAAATGTTCCAGAAGACAAGCAACACTAATGCGTTTCAGTCAAACAAGACCTTATTCATAGTTAATTACTTGTTGTGCAGCACATCATTATATAGTGGTCTTTCTCTCCCTTAAGGGCCAATCATTAAAGATAACCATCATCTAATGAAAAGGGAGGTGATCCATACTAGCTGATGTTTATGCATGATCAATTAGACCTCCAAAAAGTGGCAATGAAAATAGGAAGGGAGGTACACAGGGCAAACTATATCAGCCTTGGTGCATATCCAAATCCCATCTAAGATTTAACCCATGAGGCGACCTAGTTTGTAACCTATGTATCCATCGTGACTCCTTTTGTAATAATATGCGATGTTTATCGCCCCCTCGAGGGAGAACTGTCACTCTATCAATGCTGTAAAATCTGAAAAAAGTGGTGAAAGCATGAACATCTAAAATGTCTAGATACACTAGAAATCTGTTTTGCTTGAAAGTCACTGGAATCACAAAAGAGTTCTGCAATACATGTTCGCAAAAGTATTGTACAGCCAACATATTGCAAACAAGAACTCGTACAATAGATGAGGTAAACCACAAATGTGGTAACACAGTTGAAATAGTATAAGATTTTGAAGCTCTCTCCTTTGGTTAACCACTTACCCGCCGCCGTATAGCAGATATACTGCTACGCGGCAGCACGGGACCGTAAAATCACGTATATATTCCCCCTTCTCCCCCTGCAAATGCAGTGTCAGTAGGTCACTGTCACTTAATACATTGCACACAAAACCACTGTGTTCACAAATCAGGCCTGATCTCTTCTATCACTTGCCGGTTAATTTTTTTTTTTTGTAGCGGTTCAAGCTATCCCTGACAGATAACTCAGACAATGGAGAAGAGGTCCCTGCTAAGATCAGGTGTACCCATTCCCAGGTTTCTGAGATGTTCCAAATGCATGTTGACTCTCATATGCAGCAGAGTGCCAGTACTAGTGCAGCACTACCTTTTGGTGAACTGGCGAGCACCAGCGGCCTAGTACATCCTGGTCTTTCAAATACCAGCACTGCAGTATCACTTGGTGACGTGGCGATTCCCATAAGTGTAGTACAAGCTGGTGCGGTGGCGAGCACAAGTATTGTCCTGCAACCATCAAGATTTTGCACACAGGCCTGTAGAGCCCCTAGCATCCTTCCAAATGTGCTTGCAAATCCCGATTGGTAGCCCACAAATTCTGCAGCACCCGTACTTCCCCCATTCACTGCCCAACCCAGAATTCAGATGGAAACAGCAAATTTAAAGACTCCCCTTGATTTTTTGGAGCTGTTTTTCACAGAAGATCTGTATTATGTATCTGTAATTTATATGCACAACAGTTTATCGCCACCAACCCAAATTCAAACCTTGCCAGACCATTCGCATGGAAACCCATAATGGTTTCCGAATTTAAAGTTTTTTTGGGCCTAACCCTCAACATGGGCATTACTAAAAAAAAATTAATTTTGGTTGTATTGGTCCACAGACCAGATTCATCATATGCCGTGTTCTCTGCTGCCATGGTCAGGCATAGATATGAGAGTATAATGCGTTTTATGCATTTCAGTGACAACACACGCTGTCGTCCTCGGGGTTACCCTGAATTTGACCAGCTCAACAAAATGTGGCCCCTTGTAAATCACCTTAACCAAAAATTTGCAGGTATCTATACTCCCCAGCAAAACATCTGTGTTGATGAGTCCCTCATTCATTTTTCTGGTCACTTGCATTCAAACAATTTCTCCCCAGCAAGCGTGCCAGATATGGGGTCAAGATGTATAAGACCTGTGAGAGGGCAACAGGCTATACATAAAAGTTTCAGATTTACAAGGGAAAAGATAGTCACGTGGAGCAGTGGCAAGATAGTTTGGGACTTGGTGTCATCCTTTTTCCATATGGGGTACCACTTATATGTGGACAATTTTTATTCAAGCGTGCCACTATTTAGACATTTGTACAATCTTGGACCAGCGACGTACTGGTACATCACTGGACTGGCATTAGATCTTGATCTACATACAAAATTGAAAGATTCTTCTTAATGATATCTGTTACCTGTATATATTCTTTGGAAAATGTAGTAACGAAGATAACTTTTTTAGACTCTAATTTTTGATTCTTATTATTAGATCTATTATGTCTACTGTTACCTAATAGGTCATTGCGATCTCTTTCCTCTGCAATTTGCCTGCCTCTCTCAATACTCCAAAATGGAAAACCTCTTTTAAGTAATCTGGTTTCTATGGTGCAACATTCTTTCTTAAATGTCAAAAGAACGCTAACAAGAGCATACAACTACGCTCTTATTCAATGGTGAATTAAATTAAAAACCAACAAACCAATGAGCCGCTATTTTGACAAATATCAAACAATAATAAAATATGAGTATAATAAATTTCTCACAAAACAGCGCTTCACTACATATGATAACAATCAGGATTGGTCATAAATGTACATATAAAAATATAGGATACATGATAAAGAATGGAATGATAGTTGTCAATTCTTCCCCCAAAGGTTAAATAAGTGTGTTTTAAAGAAGATAGTCCGTTATTCTTCCAAGAGCAATCTCTATATTCAAAAAAATTCAGTTCAACACCTCTATGTCTTTATGGTGACTAACACCCCATCAAAATGAACACTCACCAGATTAAGATGATTACCGAGCATAACTTAATATCCTCCTCTCAAGCTCGCTCACCAGCATTCAGACAAATCCAATCGGTCCAGTGCCTCCCAGGCCCTCCATGAGACGGTGAGCACTCGGGAGGTGCCACTGACGTGTCTAATCAGCGGTAGGTCACCCGTGTCTATCCAGGTCTAGGTCCAGAACAGAACATTTCCGCTTAGCCTCTGCCGGGTGTACAAAGATGGTGGCCATCTTTGTACACCCAGCAGAGGCTGAGCGGTAATGTTTAGTAATGCTCGGTAATCACCTGTATCTGGTGATTGTTCATTTTCATATGGTATTAGTTACCATAAAGACACAGTGGTGTTGGAGTGAACTTTTTGAATATAGAGATTGCTCTTAGAAGAATTATCAAGGTGGACTGGACTGTCGTCTTTAAAACACTTTTTTACACCTTGGTAGCAGAATTGACAGCTATCATTCCATTCTTTATTATATATCCTATATATTTTATATGTACATTTATGACCAATCCTGATTGTTATCATGTGTAGTGAAGCGCTGTTTTATGAGAAATTTATTATACTCATATTTTATTATTCTTTCTTAAACATTTCATCTGTAGAACAATTTCTGTGGGCTCTAATGATTTCACCCACCGCTTTGGCTTTAATAGTGTGCAAGGGATGGCAACTTTCAGCATGTAATATAGTGTTGCTTCACAAAATTTACGAAAAGTTGTGGAAGCTATCTCACCTGTCTCTGGATTGCTAATCAAAGCGATGTCCAAAAAATCAATAATAGTTGTGTTATGATCATAGGTGAACTGAAGATTTAAGTCGTCGTCATTCAAATAACTGACAAATTTGTCAAGGGATAAGCTGTCCCCTTTCCAGATGATCAATATGTTGTCAATATAGTGGCCAAACCAGTATAGCTGTGTACTGTATGGGTTAATCTGGGAGAAGACAGAATGCTCCTCCCACCAGCCCATATAAAGATTTTCCAAAGATGGTGAAAATGTAGCACCCATCGATGCTCCACAAGACTGTAAGTAATAAACACCATCAAACACAAAAAAATTATATGTCAATAAGTATTCTATGCATTGAAGCAAAAAGTATTGAAAGTTTTTTCGTATAACAGCTGTATTTGGTTAAGTGAAATTTGACAGCTTGTAATGCTAGATTATGGGGAATGCTAGAATATAGTGCCTTGGCATCTAATGTAACCCAAGCGAGATCCGAAGTCCAGTTAATTTTCTGAATCTGTGAGAGTACCGTACCTGTATCCTTAATGTACCCTGGTAATCATAGAACTAATGCTTTGAGATGTTGATCAACCCATGCTCCCAATGGTTCCAAAAGAGATCCAATGCCTGCAACTATGGGACGACCTCACATAGGTCGCATCTTACTTTACAGCATTTCTTCACACATTCACACACGCATTTCTTCACAACTTTTGCACAGTACTGTGTATGGCTTGGGTTACCAACCCTCCTATATCTGAGCTTTCTGGAAGACCCTTGAAGGATTCTGACTGTTAGATGAATCTGCTGGAAGGTGCAGTTGCCTTCTGCCACGTGTGGGGCATAGCCACCCCACAGGTACACTTATGTTTTAAGACTTATACAGAATGCTAAACGTACATGCATGGTGCAATGGACAATGAAGAGCATGTCAGTCACCTTGTCCAGTTTTCCATTAAAATTAATAGAGGCTATGGTGGGCATGTGTAAGCAGCTTTCTGGGCATTCAGAAGACCACAAGACAGGGGATGTTGGGAAGATCACACAGTAACGACTTCATAGGTACAGGGTTGTAGTTGTAGATTAGTATGATCTATAGAAAAAGGCATTGAGAGAGGGTACAAGGGGGTTAGAAAAGGATCAGTGAACCTATAGGTGTTTCTCATACTTCAAATCAAGATCAGTCAAGTATTACCATCCAGGTGCCAATGTTGTTTGGTAGTGTAAGCCCCTCTCACGAATACTACTTTTACACTACTTTAGTTTTTCTGCCAACCACGGCCTTGACCAGGCACCTCTCCCAGTGGGTTATTGCCATTCCTTATGAGAAAGCCCAGGGACTCCGCTGAGGACATTTTATCTCTTAAATTAAAATTGTTCCAGTGTGCCAGTTGAAACAGCAAGCTTCCTTTAATAACAACCACTGGCAGCTGTCACTGAAATTGACATAATCCTACCTGAGGAGGCCTTAACATAAATCCTAAATGCCACTGAGATTAAGGACATGTACAACCTGTGTGGTGATGGGACGCTCACATGTTGACAAACACTAGTGCTCATATTAAAGGTACAGGCACACATCTAGAAACAACTGCAATAACATTTTTGATTAACATGTTGATTTGCATAAATGACAGTGTAGTCCAATGAAAAAGTGGAATATTAAGGAAGTCTTTAGCAAGGGTAAGATGTGTGACGTTCAAATTATGCCATTTCTGGCTGCAGTATTAGATTTGTTGGTATTCTTTATTATACTATTTTTATTTACTTTACCTTTCACTTTGTGTTTCCTTTAGTAGATTACAGTTTTTGGTTGCATCAGGTAGGCTTGAAGAGAGAATGTTCAACCAAGGGTGCCTACAAATAATTATTCCTCTCATTTGCAGGCTGCATTGTTTTATGACTTGATATGTATTATAAGTAGGGGTGCACCGAAATTTCGGTGGCTGAAACGTTTCGGCCGAAAACACCGCCGTCTGCTGATATGGAAAAAAAGCACAGATACAGGTGTCGAAAAAACTCCGCCCCCTTGCCACTGCCGTCCCTTGCCGCCGCTGTTGCCCCTTCCCGCTCACCGCTGCCGCCACCTGCCATCTAACGATCCCAGTGCTGGGCATAGAGATTAGTGAAGGAAAGATGGCCTCCACTCATCTCTATGCCCTTGCAGTACCGGAGCGATGTCACTTCCGGTTCCGGCGCCTTGTAAACAAGGCCATTTTTTTTTTTTTTAAAGCACTAGATCAATGCTTTTTTTTTATTTAATGCTTTACATTGTAGAGGATAGATGTGGTGTCTTATTGACCCCATTACTTTCCATAAAGAGGACCTGTCACTAATTATTTCTATCACAAAGGATGCATGCAACTTTTTAAGGGGATAGTACAAAAAACCCCCATAAAATAATAAAAAAAAGTTTAAAGTGTCCCCGTCCCCCTGTGCTCACATACAGTGGTGAACGCATACGTAGGCCACGCCCACATATGTAAACGGTGTTCAGGCCACACACGTGTGGCATCACCATGAACGACAGAGTGAGAGCAATAATTCTTGCACTAGACCTCCTCTGTAACGTTACACTGCTAACCTGTAGAAATTTTTAAAGCATCTCCCATGGAGATTTTTAAGTACCGCAGTTTGACGCCATTCCATTTTAAAGAGTAACATGTTGGGTACCTATTTACTCGTTGTAACATCCTCTTTCATATTTTACAGAAAATTGGGGTATATATTGTGTTTTGTTTTTTTTTAATCAAAGTGTATTTTTTTCCCAAAAAATATATATTCATTTTTAAAAACTGCATTTTGGTTTCGGTTTTTGGCCAAGTGCATTTTAAATTTTTGTTTTTGTCACCAGAATTTTCATTTCGGTGCACAACTAATTATAAGGGGCATAAAGCAACATGAGCTTGCAAACTGCTGGTTATGTGTTATGCGGATAATCTTATCCAAGCCAGAACAGTAGTCAAGGACATTAAGGAGATGACTTCTGATTTCTACTTGCATTGCCATAGTGATTAATCTTAATAGCTTGTGATTGTGAGTCCTGTCGTGACCATGTACTTCTCCTTTTCCAGCTCCCTGTGGAACAAAGCAGACACTCCTTACAGATCCCTGTAATTGTCCCAGAGGTCCACAGATACATTTTTTTCAGCTCTCGAGGTTTTGGGATGGTTCTGGCCATGGTGAGCATGTAATATCTGTAATTCTAACAACATGCAAGGAAATGGTAGATAAGAGATATCATCAACTCATCTGGCTGATTGCTTATCGAAAGGCAGCATTCAGTTACAGAGGGCCTCAACTGGTCATTTGCAAAACAACTGATATTCATATGGATTTTTTTTAACTATTGGTTCCCTGGCTAAACCCTGAGCAGATGTCTGCATCCCCTTCTTAAAATTTCTCCAAATATGTGTTAGTACAAAGGCCATTTAGAGAACAATTGTTCCAAGGTTGGATTGGACCTGCATAATTCAACACTATCTCTTGTATCCATCAGAAGCACTGTGTTCAAAACTCTTTATAAAGTGCACTTTAAAGGCATAAATACTGTACAGGGACATGATAAAAAAAATGCATTGAAAACCAATTAATCCATTCGTATTGCGAAAAAATTTCAGAAACCTAGGCATTATTTTCAGTGGATTTTCATTCGTAAACTGAGAATTACGTTAACCGAGGCATTCATAAACCAAGGTATGCCTGTATATATGTCTGTGTATATGTGTGTATATATATATATATATATATATCTACACACACTGCTCAAAAAAATTAAAGGAACACTTTGAAAACACATCAGATCTCAATGAGGAAAAATATCATGCTGGGTATCTATACTGATATGGACTGGGTAATGTGTTAGGAACGTAAGGATGCCCCATCTTTTGATGGAAATGAAAATGATCAACCTACAGAGGACTGAATTCAAATGCACCCTGAAAATCAAAGTGAAAAAATGATGCAGCAGCTTAGTCCATTTTGCTGAAATTTCATTGGAGCGACTCAACATGGTACCCAGTAGTTTGTATGGCCCCCACATGCTTGTATGCATGCCTAACAACATCGGGGCATGCTCCAAATGAGACGATGGATGGTGTCCTGGGGTATTTCCTCCCAGATCTGGACCAAGGCATCACTGAGCTCCTGGACAGTCTGAGGTGCAACCTGGCGTCGTCAGATGAACCGAAACATGATATCCCAGAGGTGTCCTATTGGATTTAGGTCAGGCGAGCATGGGGACCATTCGATGGTAGCAATTCCTTCATCCTCCAGGAACTCCATGCATACGCTTGCCAAATGAGGTCGGGCATTGTCGTGCACCAGAAGGAACCCAGGATCCACTGCACCAGCATAGGGTCTGACAATGGGTCCAAGGATTTCATCCCGATACCTAATGGCAGTCAGGGTGCCATTGCCCAGCTTGTAGAGGTCTGTGCATCCCTCCATGGAAGGCCTCCCCAGACCATCACTGACCCACCACCAAAACGGTCATGCTGAATGATGTTACAGGCAGCATAACGTTCTCCATGGCTTCTCCAGACCCTTTCACGTCTGTCACATGTGCTCAGGGTGAACTTGCTCTCATTTGTGAAAAGTACAGGGCGCCAGCGGTGGACCTGCCAATTCTGGTGTTCAATGGCAAATGCCAATCAAAAAAAGGTTTAGCAACCTCGTCTATTGTAGCAGGGTTGAATAAGGGAAGTGTTGAGCGTATCTGTGGACATAGGGTGTTAAGTGGGGGATTTCTGTGGAGTGGAAATTTCATCACAACTTATATCAATCTTATTTTTTAAGTGATTGGCAATCTCCCGGGCAGTGAGTGAGTTAGTGGGTGGAGGTGGTGGAGACGACGTAGAGAGTTAAAGGTAGAGAAGAGTTGATTGGGACTGGATGAGAAGGTGTTAATGAGAGTGATAAAATAGGTCTGCTTGGCAGTGTGGAGGCAAGAACTGTATTTTTGGAAGGCAGTTTTATATTGGTTGAAGTCTTTGTGTCTTACACTACAGATGCGCAAGAGCATGGCTGCGTTTTTTGAGACTTCTGGTGTCATCTGTTTGCCAGGGTTGTGGGGGATGGGGCCTGATTCTGTGTGTAGTGAGAGGGGCGAGCTTGTCCAGGGTGGAAGACAGGAATCTATTGTAGACAAAAGTGGCTAGATTGGGGCAGGCTGGGTGAGATTTTGTCAAAGAGGTTGTCAGTAGCAGAGTAGAGAAGATAAGGGTTAAAGTGGTGAAGGTCTCTATGGGTAATTGCTAGACGGTTGGAGGGAGAGGTGGTGGAAGATAGGGAGAGAGTTAAACTAATAAGGTGGTGATCAGAGAGAGGAAAAGAATTGTTGGAGAGGTTGGATAGAGTACATAGGTAGGAGAATACAAGGTCTAGACTAAGAAGTTTGGAAGTAGCAGGAGTGTTAGTATTAACTTTGTTGAAGTTGCTGAGAATGATTGTGGGAATTTCAGAAGAGAGAAAGTAGGGTAGCCAGGCAGAGAACTCATCAAGGAAAGTTGATACTGGTTCTGGGAGCTGGTAAACCACAGCAATTCTTAAGGAAATTGGAGAAAATAGACATATACATTGAGCTTCAAACAATGAGAGGAACAAAGAGGGAGGACATTGAAGAACCTGAAAGGTGCTATGTGTGGATAGGAGGATTTCCACTCCACCTCCCTTGCGTCAAGTAGGTCTGAGGGAGTGAGTCCAGCGAAGGCCACCATGGGAGAGGGAAGCAGGAGAAGCAGTGTCGAATTCATGAAGCCAGGTTTTGGTGACCGCAAGTACATTAACTACTTTACAACTGTGTTATATGACGTCCTCCCAGAAGGCGCTTCCCCAGCAGTGTTCACCCGGCGCTGTCAGTGATCGCTGTGTCCTAAGGACACAGCTGATCACATGACTAGGTAAAAGGCCAATCACAGCGGCCTTTTACCACGCGATCAGCTGTGTCCAATGACACAGATGATCACAAAGTAAATACAGTTGCCGGTCATCAGCAGCACTTTCCTCATGCTGTTACAGTGTGAGGAAAGTACTGCGGATAACCGGCAAATGTCACAGAGCAGATCTGCACCGATAATCAGGGCACTGATTATCTGTGTCCAGCAGTGCCACCCAGCAGTGCTGTCAGTCAGTGCCGTCTATCAGTGCTCATCATTGCTGCATATCAGAGAAGCATCATCAGTGCCTCCTCATCAATGCCCACCAGTGCTGCCTCCATCAATGCCACCTCATCAGTGCAGCCTATCAGTGCTCATCAGTGCTGCCTATCAGTGCCGTCTCATCAGTGCCCATCAGTGCTGCCTATCAACGCACATCAGTGAAGGAGAAAAATTACCTGTTTGAAAAATTTTATAATAGAAACAAAGAAAAACTTTTTTTAAATACCATCAAAATAAAGCTCTATTTGTGTGAAAAAAATGATAAAACATTTCATATGGGTACAGTGTTGCATGACCGCACAATTGTCATTCAAAGTGCAACAGCGCTGAAAACTGAACATTGGCCTGGGCATGAAGCAGGTAAAAGTTCCCGGTAGGCAAGTGGCTAAAGGAGTTAGTGACAAAAAGTTCATAGCAAGAATGGAAACTAAGTTGCGTGGATTGCAGCTGCTGCCACAGGGTACAGGGTGATGGGTTGGTTGGGTATGGTTAAATAAAGGAGGCCCAGGGTTTGGGTATATGTCTTCAGAGGTTAAGAGAAGCAGAAGGGTGAGGGAGGTAATATGAGAGTGCGATTTATATGAGGGGACTTGCCTCAGCATCCTGGGGGTTTTATTTGCATGTGGGCTTAGAATTCGGAGGAGATCATGAGTGTAGTGATAAGGGGAGGTCAGAAGTGAGGGTGATATATGTAGATTATGGGGTAGGGAAGAGGGGTGAAGGAAACTGAATTTAAGGAGAGGGGACAGGACTGTGAAAAGGAGAGGTAGAGAGCACGTTACAGAAAGGAAGGAGAGCTGAAGGGGAAACGAGGTCACCTGCATTCTAGTGTTTTGCAAAGTAGCTTGCTGTAGATTCCTACTTCGTTCAATCACGTGGCGGAAATGCCACTAATTAACAAACCCCACTTTATTGGCAGAACCCCAACATGCACCACCCAGCCATATGCTCCCCAGCCATGTGCTCCCCCATAAAGCTGATCTAGATTTATACTGTGGTGGGTGGGTGTGGAATTTGCCAATTAATCAGTCAGAAGTTAATATAAGGCACACAGCTAGCAGAGCAACCTGTTCACACCAAAGGTCAAACTGCAAGAGGGCAGGGTTGTAAAGATTAACTACTTGCCATCCGGCCACTGTATATAAACGGCCGGAAGGTGGCAGTCCAGGGGTGGGTTGCCGTTCATAAATGGCGCCTGCATTTTCAAGCTGTGCGCGCTCCCTGGCAATCAGTGATCACATGCAGAGTAGTAAGCATGATGTCACTTCTGACATCATTGCTTACTATGTGTGAAATGATCAGAGAGGTCACATGGTACAAGGCTATTCACAACAGCCTTGTACCATGTGACAAGCTGTGACCAATCACAGCTCACACAGCATTTCTCAATGTCTGCAAGAATGCAGCCAGAGAGAAGGAGAAATGATTGCTTTTACATCCTTTATGGGTGTAAAAGCAATCAGTGTAAAAAAAAAAAAATCTTCATCACACCCCACAAGTAGTACAGTGTCACCATGGTGACACTGTAGTGCTAGGGTGACAGTATGTAAAAAAAACAAAACAAAAACATAAATAATAATATAAAAAATAAAATAAAAATTTTAAAAAAAATTAAAAAAAAATTATATTTTTGGTTTTAAACTAATTTGGGTTTTTTTTTTATGATGAATGTTATTTACCGTATTTGCCGGCGTATAAGACGACTTTTTGACCCTTGAAAATCTTCTCAAAAGTCGGGGGTCGTCTCAACGATGGGGCACTATTCCTCCCCCCCACTGACACCAATGATGGGGCACTATTCCCCCCCCCCACTGACACCAACGATGGGGCACTATTCCACCCCCCACTGACACCAATGATGGGGCACTATTCCACCCCTCACTGACACCAATGATGGGACACCATTCCTCCCACTGACACCAATGATGGGGCACTATTCCTGCCACTGATACCAATGATGGGGCACCATTCCTGCCACTGATACCAATGATGGGGCACCTATTCCCCCCACTGATACCAATGATGGGGCACTATTCCTCCCACTGATACCAATGATGGGGCACTATTCCTCCCACTGACACCAATGATGGGGCACTATTCCTCCCACTGACACCAATGATGGAGCACTATTCCTCCACTGATACTAATGATAGGGCACTATTCCTGCCACTAATGCCAATGATGGGGCACTATTCCTGCCACTAATACCAATGATGGGGCACTATTCCTCCCACTGACATCAATGATGGGGCACTATTCCTCCCACTGGTGTGCATTGGAAGAGGGGTAGTCTTATACGGCGAGTATAGCCCAAACACTACATTTTAGCAGGAAAAGTAGGGGGGTCGTCTTATACGCCCAGTCGTCTTATACGCCGGCAAATACGGTATTTGCAAAATTTTATAAGAAAAACATTTTTTTATCAAAATTTTTGGACATTTTCATTTACCTTAGATTGTACCCCCCTTGAGGGTTAGGGACTGATGTGAATGTGCAATATATATGTAAAGAGCTGCGTAAATTGACAGCACTATATAAGTACATGAAATAAATAAAATATAGCAAAAAAAAATAAAAATCCCAGCAGTGAATAAATACCACCAAAATAAAGCTTTATCTGTCTCAAAAAAATGTATAAAATTTCATATGGGTACAGTGTCGCATGACCGCGCAATTGTCATTCAAAGTGTGATAGCACTGAAAGCTGAAAATTGGCCTGGACAGGAAGGGGGTGAAAGTGTCCGGACTTGAAGTGGTTAAGATTAGTCATAATTTAGGTAAGAAACTTAAAGATAACGTAAACAACACAATAATGTGAACAAGACTACAGATGGATGTGAAGCAGTAGTAACAGCCAAAGGGCCGAGAAGCAAACCCCTGCTAATAATTACTGTATCTACAACTCACAGTACATTAGTGAGATGGCCAGTGGAAAAAATGCTCCTTACACTTGTGGTCATTGGGTAGACCCCCCTTACAGATAGCTAAAAAGGTCAATAGTATCAGTGGGAATTCATCGGTGAGTCAGAAACTGCCCATTACTCAAGGAACCCTACCAAGCTTTGGAGGTACCCTAGGGTTCCATGGAACCTTAGTTGAGAAAGGCCACTCTAAAGTTTATCAAGAATGGTGTAGAATACATCCAGCAGAAATTCCGTGGCAAAGAACATGTTGTTACTGAGTAAAATCAAAGTAGGAATATTGTTTTCTGCTGTAACTGGCAGATGGTAAGCAGCTTCAGTTGGGTTGATGGCCCTCCATTCCAGGTCCAGCGACAATGTGTACTGAAATGATCACACACTTCATCAGTCAGGAAGGGAATCTGAAGCAAAACTTACGCAGCCTAGTCCTGATAGCTGGTGAGTTAAAACGGTGGGGAGAATTGGATATTCCTTTTTAAGTACAATTGGTGCTTATTGTAAATATATCATGAAAAGTAAAGCTGGTTATACACTAGCAGAATTATCTCCAAAATGTTTATTTTTGTAATATTAGTACAATTTTCTAATAGTTAGTGGGGTCTAATTCAGTTTAAACTGTAGTGATGAGAAATTATAAAGGAGCAGGAATTCAATTTTAACTGGGAATGTGGGTTTCTTCCTGGACAAATCTGGCCAAAATTTGAAGGGCTTTCGAACTTCGTTTACTCAGTGATGTCAAGATCAAATTCTCTGACAAACAAATTTTCAGAATTTCCGTACAAACATTCAAACAAAATTCTACTAGTGTATGGGAAGCTTGAAAATAATTTTTTGTCATAAGCTGTCCTAAGTTCACATGTTTATAACCCTCCAGATCCTGTATATTTCCCTTTGGGTCAATCTCTACTCCACCATACAGATGTTTACCAGTGGTCAAAGCTGGGTCACCAGTATCCCTGTCACTCTAACCGCTGTCATTGTCACGGCTGTGGTCATTATAATTCTCAATCAGCAGAAAAAAAAGGTGAGTAGAATCCATGGATTTAGGATTGGTATCCTTTGCCTCTGGTTCTAATTCTAGTTATCTGTCTGTCATAATAGATAAATACCAACACTGACATCATGCTGGCAGCAGCCAACGAGTCTTTCATGAAGTACAATGTCCTCCTGGGCATAAGTGACCGGTCTCAGAGCTGTCGAAATGGCCCATCTGTATCCTTTACATCACGGAATACTTATTGTCTACACTTGTAGATTGATAAGAATCACATTTCTTATCCTGATGTCTTTGCCTGACCCTATTGATGGTCTGCAAGCAGACTTATAATATATGACATTTATATATTATGTTTCCTGTTGATGCCTTAAGTTTTCATTGTTTGCTTCCTTAAAATTTTCAAAATTTCCATAGACGGGGTAGTAGAGGGTATGAAGGTTAGTTTCCTTTTAATGAATGTTTATATGGCACGTTTGTGATGCTTCACTTTGCATCCGCAGCAAATTTTACCCGACTCGCTCAAGCAAATAGGGAAGTGCCACAAATGCCCCACAACCGTGTGCAATGCATGTGGTTGCATCACATTTGTCGGCAAAAATGGAGTTAAAAAAGGCAGTGAGGAGGTGTCACATTGCTTTCTCTCTGCCTGTCAGTAGCCTCTGAAGAACTATCCAAATGTGGATCAGGCTTAAGAGTAAAGGGAAATCGAGATGCACATCTAAATATACCCAAAGAGTGTTTTGTTATATCTGTTCGATAAGTGCAAAACAATACCTGTTGATCCTGCCAGAAATCAGTGTTGTTCTTTGTACATTGCAGTATTACTTTAAACCTTCTTTTCAGACTTCCCAATTCCCTCTTTAAACTATAGAACACCTCCCCTATGTTATAGAGAGGAGGTGAGAGGGAGGTGTTCTGTAGTCCTAACACACTTCCTGTCCTAGAGTGACAACACAGCTCCTCCATAGATACAGTACAGTGAGTGAGCATTGTCATCCTAGTAAACAAAGTATGTTACTGACCCCCAGTATTGCACACTTGCAGAATATAGTCTCACTGGGCATGAAGACCCCATGCTGCCCCTCTCCTCACTGACAATCCGCAGTGCCCAACCTGAACTGCTTAGTGGTAGCTTGCAGGCAGGCTCAGGTTGACTGTTGTTGGAATTGCACATTCTAGTAGCAAAAAGAAGTCCATGAAGCTGGCAAAAGCACTCTTTGCAGACTCCTGTTACAGCCATTAGTAACACATGGGACTGTGCTAAGGGTGGTGCATAATGGCGTGTCACTTACTGCTGAATTGTAGCGCTTGGGCCCTTTAGGTCTTGACTTTGTTTAAAAGGGATAGGAACAAAACCATTAAGGAAAATACTTGATATTGTAGACCATATGTGTCAAACACAAGGCCTGCTGGCCGAATCTGGCCCAGGAGGCCATTTCACGTGGCTGTTGCACTTTCCTGCAAGTGTGGCACCCCGCTTGCCTTCATCTCCACCTTGATTCAGCAGTCATCGGCAGGGAGGAGGACAGAACTCCTCCTCCAGATCCAGTGCTTCTTTGTGCAGCTGCAGAGAGGCTAGTTTCTGCCTCCCACCTCAGCAGTCAGCAGCAAAGAGGAAGGCAGAACTCCTACAAATCCTGCACCTCTCTGTGCAGCTGTAGCACCCCCTCATCTCCACCTTCCCTGATCTCAACATTCAGCAGACTACAACAGCTGAATCCAGTACTCCTCTGGTCCTCCTCCAGGTCCTGCACTTTCTGCTCCCCAGCTACTTTCACCCCCCCCCCAGCTTCTTCCCAGCAGCAGAATAAGGTAAAGAGGGTGACCAATGATGTAAGGGAGGGTGGAGGGCTGTTGACCTCTGATGGGGGGGGGGGGCGCTCTTGACATCTGATGTAAGGGCAGTGGGGTTCTCTTGAAATCTAGTCTTACAGATACAATTGGCCCTTTAAGGGCAATCATAATACTAATGCAGCCTATGATGACATTGAGTCATCCTGTTAGACACCCCTGTTGTAGACATTTGCTGGTGGCATGGCCAGGGGTGACTAGTGTAAAATTTTTTGAGAGGTTTGCTTTAAAAAAATAAGCTATAAGATCATTGGTTGAAGATGTTGAAATTCCCCATATTTTATGAAGTAATACATTGGTGTCTATTTATAATTTGTTATTTAATTTGTAATTTGTTGGACGAATGTCATACATTCTTGCTGCATAAATTTTGGATGCAATTTCTGCAACCGATTAATTCCTATGATCATCAGCTCCATCTTGTGGCCAAAATGGAGTGTTATCTTCTCATTTAGATATTTCAAAAAACTATGCTACTTTGGCCACTAGATGGAGTGGACAATTATAGGAAATAATCAGTTACAGAAATTACACCCCAGGTTTGTGCAGCCTGTATGTATATGACATTTGCCCAACAATTGTTTTATAAATAGTGTCTAATATGCATTAGTAGAAGTTTTGCATGGCATCTGAAAACATTCTATAAGGTGAACATTCACTTTAACATTTTGCTGCTTAAATAATCTCTGTGTTAGCTGCTCGATTGCCACAAATAAGGCCTTTCAATTTCTGTTAGTTCAGCTACTAAGTATGAGATGTTACCTTTGCCACCTTTGTCACCTCTGCCCCACAATATGGAAATCCAATTTACTTCTATTGAATGTTTAGATACAAATGGGTGTTCAAAATATAGAACCCCCACCCACACACTTCTATATCTTGCAGAACCTGGATTTTCAATTCAAGATGACCTCCACCCTACTGAATAATTCAGACTCTTCTCTGGTCTTTAAATGAGCCGAGCTAAATACCACGGTCTGCGTTCCAATCAATTTCCACCCACCTTAGAGTACATAGCCTACCTGTACACTGGTTCAGCTTGTTTGGCTATGTGGGAAATCAATCCAAACTCCTCCACTTCTGAATATAGACATTTAAATATTCATTAACAATAAAGCAAACCCAGTGTGTGGACAAGGTCATGCAGCGCCTGGAGTGAAGATGCCATATGGCAACCCCCCCAAGATGTACGAGCATTACGTGTCAGCAAAAATCCCCTCCCTCTCCCTCAAAAAATTCAAGCACTAATCTGTATGCTTACCCCCAAACATAAATTCGCTTTGCAAGTCAAAATTCTGCCCCAAACAATAATTCCCCTTCTTCTCAGTACAAATCCTATACCCCCAAGTTGCCCCTCTGAGCACAAATCCACCCCCCCCCCAAATCCTCCTCTACTAGCAGAAATCCCCCCTTCAAGCACAGATCCCCCCCAATTTTACCTTCTAGCACAAATCCCCCTAATCATCCCTACTAGTACAAATCCCCCCTCCCCCGAATACCCCTTCCTATCACAAACCCCCCCTGTCAAATCCCCCCTTCTAGCACAAATCCTCTTCCCCCCATTCTTCCTCTCAGAACAAATCTTCCCTTCTGTTAGATTGTATGCAGGAACTCGCCACATTGTGCCCCCCCCACCTTCTCCTTTTTTTTAATGTTACTCTCCCCTTTCTCCTCCCCCTCCATATAACAGAAATACATTTTTTTTTACATTTTTACATATCTGGACCCCACACATACCTGTATACAGGAACACTATGGATTATGCTGGGATCTCTTGTGTTTCTATGCATGCGTGCGGTCCTGCAAACTGCCTCCTGGAATTTTTAATCACCGTGTGTGTGTATATATGTGTGTGTGTGTGTATATATATAATTTTTACTTTTATACAGGGACAAGTTTTAAGATTTCAAAAACTTACTTTTGATAGTGAGGGTGGAGTTCCACTTTAATGTGTATCTCAAGTAAGAACAGTAACTTACTATATTGCAGGTTAGCAGCCCTTAGATTTGGTCGCTGCATTAATTTTCTTTTATGTAAAGTACTTTTTCTGCAAGTACAGATCCTAGAACAGTACCTGTTGATTGTACCAGCAATCAAGTTCAAGTAGTGGCACCCCCAACGCAGGGACATATTTTCCTTTAAGTGACACATATAATAAAAATGGCATAGGAATCCGCATTTCCAACATACATCCAAATTAAATATTTTAAATATGTAGAAAATATTCACAATCCTTATTAAATCTTTTTTATTGCAAGCAAAATGTATGTAATTTTATAAACCCAACAGAATAGTGCAGTCCAGTATGCCCAAATATAATTTGGTACTTGGCAATGAATCCTCTCCTATTTTCCACTGAACCGGACTAGAACATATTTGTGTAAATAATTGGGGCTTAAACGTTGATACGTTGTTGGGTCTATCTATAAAAGATTTGTTGGGATGATGGTCAGGAGCATTCATGCAAACTGAATGGGATGTTACTGCAGTGTTTCTTAACTTTTTCTCAGTCAAGGCACCCTTTAAAATTATGGACAGTCCCGAGACACTGCATTCTAAAATGTGAAAAACTATTCTAATAGTTTTATATAAACAGAGCAACATCCACACATGTAGAACCCCCAACATTATAGGTGATTTATTCTTCCAAAGCAAATACAGTTTTGCACACTGGTACTGACTTGTATTCCAGTGTTTCTCTTCTCCCTCACTGAGCTAATGTGAGCCCACCACGGATGGAGAGGGGCAGGGGAGGGTCAAACTAGGGTGCTGTGCAGGCATCTGGCATCCTCCTTATCAACTGATGATGTCATTGGTTGCCAGGATTCCGGTTGCTAGAAGGTCCTAATGGTTCACAAAATTTTGGGCAATTTTTAGACATTTTGCCAAGGCATCCCTGAAGATACTTCAAGGCACCCTGGTTGAGAAAGGCTGTGTTACTGTATATTTTCTAAGACATTTATGCCTGTATCGTCAGCTCCATCTAGTGGCCAAAATGTATAATTTTCTGAAATACCTCAATGAGAAAACTATACTGCATTTTGGCCATTAGGTGGAGCTGATGATAACAGGAATTTATCTCTTAGAACAGAGTTCTCCAAACTTTTGAAACAAAGGGCCAGTTTACTGCCCTTCAGTTTTTACGGGGGCCGGACTGTCGTCAGTGGGAGTAGAAAACGCTATGGGCCTGGTTTACTAAATGGAAGTAAAAAAAATTACATGATTGGTGTCAGTGGAAAGAATAATACCCCATAATTGGTGTCAGTGGGAGAAATAGTGCCCAAACATTTGTGTCAGTGGGAGGAATAGTGCCCTATAACTGGTGTCAGTGGGAGGAATAGTACCCCATAATTGGTGTCAGTGGAAGGAATAATGCCCCATAATTGGTGTCAGTGGAAGGAATAGTGCCCCATTGTTGTTCTCAGGGGAAGGAATAGTACCCTATAACTGGAGTCAGTGGAAGGAACAGTGCCCCAATCATTGGTGTCAGTGAGAGGAATAGTGCTCCATCATTGGTGTCAGTGGGAGGAATAGTGCCCCATTGTTGGTCAGTGGGAGGAATAGTGTCCCATTGTTGGTCAGTGGGAGGAATAGTGCCCTGTCAGTATCAGAGATGGTGCCTCGTATCAGTGGAGTGCACCAACGACCGGATAAAGACAAGCAAAGGGTCAAATCCGGCCCGTGGGCCGCAGTTTGCAGACCCCTGTCTTAGAATAATGACAGTGACACAAATGCTTCTGACATTCCTGAAACAAATAAATAGACCCCTATGCGTGCTTTGTCATGGCTGCAATGGGCAAATTAATAAACTCTGTCACCTGTGTCTAGCAGCTTGGTTTACTTATACATATACCCCTCCTACATTTTTACAGTTATGGGAGGAAAAATAATTTCAGGACTCAGTACAGTATTAGTTTTATTTATCAGACTGTAGGAGTCACGGATTTAATTAAATGGTTTCAGCAACTGAAATAGGAATTTAATCTTCCCAGCAATATGTTGTTTAGGTACTTACAGATGTGCCATGCCCTGACTTACTGTACTGACCTTCTCTTCTCTATAAAGGAATCTTTATTATTGATTTCCGTAGCAGGCCTCTCCTCCATATAATGAAAGAGCCATTTCAGGCAACTAATGAGAGCAGTCAGTGAGCTATTACTGCTGTCCAGAAGACAATGCAGCTGTGAAAATTCAAAGCGTGCATTCAGATAAACTTGAAGCCCAATTGTAGACGCAATGAAAGATATATAAATGAATCAGGGAGCATCAAAACAATAAGGAGTGCAATTTAAATGGAGCGATGTGGCCTTATTTTGGCCTTACTGCTGCTTAAACAAAGTAAAATGCAGAGTTAAAGCAAAGCAAGGTGTGGATCTCCAAAGTCGGTGTAGAGATTATACCAATAATATGAATCGGGGGGAAAAAACTGGAAGGACAGCTTACATGACAAAGTCATGTGACTGACCTTTCTTCCAATCACCTAGTTTTCTGGGTTGCGTTAAGCAAAGAGAACTGTATAACCGCCCGCATGCTCCACAAATTGCCTGCAGTTTGTAAATATAAAGTAGAACTAATATTGATATCTGCTCTACATTATAAATTGGCCCCTATGTGTTCATATTCTTACTTTGTGGCCTAATGGGCTCTCTAATTCCACTTGGCCCTAGGTCATAGAATCAGCTTGAACTAACGTAAATGTCAGCAAGTTTTCACATTTGAAGTCTTCTCGTAGAAGTTGATAATGAAAATGAATGTATATCACAACAGGCACCATCAAAACAAAGGTTTACTGGGAAGTAATAAAAAAAATCTTCCCTTCAGACAACATACATATATAAGGAATACATTCATTTCGGAAAGTCTGGAGCCTGTAGAACAATTCCTCCTAAATCAAGTAAACATCTACTTAGACTGTTGTTTAATGTGAATGCTTTTCTCAAAGATCATTGCACATTAAAGGAGCGGTTTGGGGTACTTAAAGCAGAACTTCATACAAAAGGGGAAGTTCTGCTTGTCTGCCTTCTTGCCCCCTCCTCTGCCACATTTTGCACTTTTTTTTTGGGGGGGGGGGTGACAGGTACCCATTCCCACTTTCGGGTAAGATCACCACAGTGATTCCCCCTCCCCCCGCAACCTTCTGGGACACACACAGGTCACAGAAAACTGTGGGACCAGTCACGCAGTGCAGCTCGCACATGTGCATTAGGAAACCAGTTGTGAAACTGGAAGGTTTTACTGCCAGTTTCCCTTACCAAGATGCCGACTCCTGCACCCGAAGCTGTAGAATTGGCTAGGGTGAGGATATTGCTGGATCCCTGGACAAATAAGTGTCCTTATACTAAAATTATATTTATTGTATTTGTAGCTGCTGACTTTTTTGGGGGACACTGGAGCTGCACGTTAAATAACCAAACATATGTACTTTCTTTAGTGTTGCAGCATCAGTGTGATGCAGTAGCTGTCCCCCGTCGGCTCTAAGACCAAGAACTGAGCAATCACATGACATCTAATCGATCAGTTCTCTTCTCAGAACGCAGAGCAGTGACTGTCAGTCACCACTCTCCGCTCTGCTTCTCCAGCGCTCACTGGAGTGCTGGGCTGGAGAGGAAGTTAGCACATCTGGCTTCAACTCATAGCTGCACGCCAAGAGCCAGTGCCAGCTGTCAACCATGCAGGTTGGTGGATTCCAAAAATATAGCTGGGAACCTTCTAGAACCTGAAATGACTCTGTGAGAAGAAGTGAACAAGAGAAGCAAGGCCTAACTTCTCTTTTAAGCAATAAATGGCACAAGGGAAAGACATTTTATTCTTATTTTCTTATCCTACTTACCTACCTTTCTTTTCTTTTTTTCTTTCTTTTCTTTCTTATCCTATTTCTTTTCCTCCACCTTTTTCTTTCTTTCTTTTTTTTTTTTTCTTTCTTTCTTTCTTCACCTCTCCGTTTCCCTCTCACTTCCATTTGTTTGGAATGTACAGAATGGAATGGTGGTGTACGTTAGTTGCAGTCATGTGCATTGCTCTATGCACACTACACATTCCACAATCGCATTCCTGTGCGATTCACATGTGATCCGGGTGCAGTGTTCATTTGAATGGGCTGAAATTGCACCAGACCACAGCAAAAGTAGTGTATGCACTATTGTATAAAATGCATAGCAGCCAGACCGCATGGTACTTCTGTGTTTGCAGCCTGTGCTTCGGGTCTCATTAAGTTAAACACGGTGCAGGAAACACACTCAGAATGAGAGTTTCCCATACCGCATTCTGATATGAACTGGCACTTAAATCGGAATTGCCAATTGATGCCTGTGTGCTGTGTAACTTCACATTTGATTATAAAGTGATTGTAAAGATCACATTCAAATGTCTAAGGTGCAGATCTAACTAGAACGTCTGAGAAACCTTTGTACTGACTTTTTTTTTTCTTGCAAACAACTTCCTTTGAGACCACATTGATTCTGCAGGGTGTGTGTCTGGGAATACCTATTCTGTGTTATATGAGGGAAGGAAAAGGTGTTCCCAGATTTCCCATATTACCAAAATATTGATAAACAGATAGCAGGGTAGGATTGCAGCACTACAACTTGTTTTACTAGTTTTTGGGTGGGCTGACCATTTAAGGGAATGCAAACGCAAAACTTATTTTTTTTTAACCATGGATAGAGTGGTAAAGGGATGGACCTTAATCTTGCTGTCTGTGTGCTCATTGGGGAGACTCACCCCACATTATTTGTTCTGGTGACCATTCTTACAGAGAATGTAAAGTCAGAAGTTTTTTTTACCCTAATGCATTCTCTGCATTAAGGTAAAAAAATCTTCCACTAGCTGTTCAACCCCCCCCCCCCCCCCCCGTTCCTAAACACTTCTCTGAGCCACTCTTGATCAAGGACTTTACCCACCTCCAGCTGCGCTCTCCTCCCTGAGAGCAGCAGGAGCCATTTGCCTCTGCTGCTGTCAATCAAATGCTGTGAGAAGGGAGTGGGGCTAAGCTGCGCTGTGTGTGTCTATGGCACAGCTCGGCTCGGGAGTAATCCCGCACTGGTGCCCCCACAGGCTTGCTGAGGGGGCAGTTGAAGAAGAGGAGGTAAGCCACGTCTCTGGGCATTATCCTTCCACAGAGCTGGTAAGTATAACATCTTTTTATTTTAACCTAAAAAATGTTTACATTTACAATCACTTTAACGTTAAAGAGGAATCCAAATTTTAGAGGGGGGGGGAATCTTCCAATGAGGACAAATGGTCTGGTTACTGCTTTCTAATACTGACCATACAGTAATAGGTTTTTGTCTCGCATCCTGTGAACTGAATGAAAGAAATCTAAAATTCCTCCATCCGCACATGATTGGCTGCAGGCGCTGCTTGGTCAACAATTTTCAGCCCAGCTCCTTCTACAAAAGTTGATGGAATAATCAACTTTTGTAATGAAAGCTGGACCACCCACTATTTAGAAAGCCATAGATGATACAACCAGCAAGCTGAACGAAAAAACAAACTTGATTCCCCCATCTGGACACTCATTGTGGGTGAGGGAATCCTCCCTGCTCAGGTATTGTATTCTGATCGAGGGAAAACCTCCCCACCATCAGAATACACAGGTCAGCACAGCCAACTTCAGCCAGTGGAGCTGACCGAGCAGGATGGATGACAGGATGGTTGTAAGTCAATAGGTAGATCCACTTTTGTACAACCAGCCTGCCCATACATTGTTACTTAGTTAGTTTGGCTGAAAAAAGACAAAAGTCCATCCAGTTCAACCATATAAAAAAAAAAGTTATAATCCTATAACCACAGTTGATTCAGAGGAAGGCAAAAACCCCAGCAAAGCATGATCCAATTTGCTCCTGTAGGGGAAAAATTTCCTTCCTGATCCCTCGAGAGGCAATCGGATATTCCCTGGGTCAACTTTACCTATAAATGTTAGTATCCAGTTGTAATCTGTGATTTTTTTCTTCGATACACAGAATATCATTCATCCAGTCCCTGCTGAATCAGCTGAATTTAGATCCATATATTGCTGACTTAGCCAATTCTCTGAATCAGCTGAAATTCTGACAGTGTATAGCCAGCTTTAGGTTTCATTCACACAGGTGTACCGATGCATACACACATGTGAATGGCCATCTTTACCTGCATGGGATGCCCAAGTGTTCCAGGCATCCATATGCAGGCAGTCCCATTCTTGTCTACTGGGATGCAACGGCTGTATGGACAGCTTTGCAGCTGCAGATAGTGTTCATCTAGGGACATGCACCCAGGTACGCCCTTCTGAATGAGGCCCAAGGCTCCAGGCACACTGGCTTAAAAAAACATTACTCCTAGAGAAGTTTTTTGTTTTGCTTGTAGAGGCAACTAATGTTATCTTATGTGTCCATGAACATTAGGTAGTCTAGAGGTGCTTTTTGAGCTCAGCGTTTAGAGGCAGAAAAAAAACCCTTTTCTTTTGTGTTTTTGAGAGCTTTTTTCTGGCAGAAAAAAAAAACACTAAATGCTGCAGGACACTAGTACAGAAACACTCAAAATTAGTGCTTTTTTTCTGCCAAGAGCACTGGTGTTTTTTTTTTTTTTAAACCAGTGTGCATGGAGCCTTAGCTACGAATTTTCCTCAATTTGAAAATTCTTCATCTCACTTCCTTCTGTGTCTCCATACTAGGAAATGCAGAGAAATGTCACAGCAAAAAAAAAAAAACAACTGATAGGAGAGATTAAACTCTTACTTTATCTAAAAAATAAAAAGTTTTGGCTATGCATGCAATAGCAATGGCAATTTTTTGTAAATTACTGTAATTTGTGTTTCTTCTGCCTGTTATCAGTTGTCTTAGAGTTTACTAATATATTTTTTTTATATTTGTGTAAGCACATATACTTGCCGGTGAATCATTCCATCCATTTAGCAAGTACTATTTTATAAAATAAACATTTTCCTTTATGCCATTGGCCAGCTATGCTTCATCTACTTCCATCTGTGGGGCTGTCAGCAGAGACTTTCCCAGCACTTAGCCAGCATGCATCAGGTGAGTAAAGGAAACCAAACAGATATCCCCATTCAAATGATTAGGAAACCTGTCATGAGAGTAACATGGCAGCTGCTATAGCTGACCCCTCATTTTGAAAATACTAGCTGCCTGGCTATCATGCTGCTCCTCTTGCTTTAGCACTATCTCTATGTCACCAGCTTTCTTGATTTGCAAATTTGCCTAATTGTTATGGTTGAGGGATTAGAAAGTGTTGATCAGTATAACAGGCAGGCAATTCACATTTTCAGAACGTAGTTAGCAATGACCATACTCATACTTTCAATATAAAATGGATAGAAAATGTTTCCTTTAATATATTATTCCAAAATAAAACCTTACCACTAACTGAATGATTATTGACTAATCTAGCAGGGTCCCCATTGCTTCCAGTCCCCTTGTGAGCATTATGGGGACCCTTATCCCACTGTTTGCAGTTCTCCAAGGACTAATGCCAGTTTTTAGATGTAATGGTATTCATGAACTATTATATGTCCATATACAACCCAATATTTGTGAGCAATGTATAAAATTTACGGCAACATTTGCAATCGGAGATAAAAGCAGAACTCCCACCAAAAATAAAAAAAAAAAGATAAAAATGGTTAGCCAATTAAAAAATAAAATAGGCTGCTTTTGCTGCAATATATCTTAAGTCCAGGGGTTTCCTCTCCTAAGCTTTTTCTGCTGCAAACAGTCTAATTGTCATCATCATTCGACCCATTTCTTCTGAGTCCAGGTCATCCCGGACATGCCTCCAACCAGTGACTGGATAGTGAAAGGAGAAGCAGAGCGATGAGCACATCTCTTTGCACCTCTTTGTCCCCTATCAGCATGCTTCTTGTTTGGACTGGAAGCGATTGGCTCCTTGTGCTGTTTCTTCTACTCACATTCTAGCCCAGGGGTGGGCAAACTTTTTGACTTGAGGGCCGCAATGGGTTCATATATTGGACCCGGGGGCCGGACCAAGAGTAGATAGTAATTCATCCCCCATAGTAATTCATTCCCCATAGTAATTCATCCCCCATATAGTAATTCATCCCCCATATAGTAATTCATCCCCCATAGTAATTCATCCCCCATAGTAATTCATCCCCCATATAGTAATTCATCCCCCATAGTAATTAATCCCCCATATAGTAATTCATCCCCCATAGTAATTCATCCCCCATATAGTAATTCATCCCCCATAGTAATTCATCCCCCATAGTAGTTCATCCCCCATAGTAATTCATCCCCCATAGTAATTAATCTCCCATATAGTAATTCATCTCTCATAGTAATTCATCCCCCATAGTAATTCATCCCCCATAGTAATTAATCCCCCATATAGTAATTCATCCCCCATAGTAATTCATCCCCCATATAGTAATTCATCCCCCATAGTAATTAATCCCCCATATAGTAATTCATCCCCCATATAGTAATTCATCCCCCATATAGTAATTCATCCCCCCTATAGTAATTCATCCCCCATAGTAATTCATCCCCCATAGTAATTCATCCCCCCTATAGTAATTCATCCCCCATAGTAATTCATCCCCCATATAGTAATTCATCCCCCCTATAGTAATTCATCCCCCATATAGTAATTCATCCCCCATATAGTAATTCATCCCCCATAGTAATTCATCCCCCATATAGTAATTCATCCCCCATAGTAATTCATCCCCCATAGTAATTCATCCCCCATATAGTAATTCATCCCCCATAGTAATTCATCCCCCATATAGTAATTCATCCCCCTATAGTAATTCATCCCCCATAGTAATTCATCCCCCGTATAGTAATTCATCCCCCCTATAGTAATTCATTCCCCATATTAATTCATCCCCCATAGTACTATTCCCCCCCAAGTAGTAAGCCAAGTCCCCCCTGTGTCAATTCACTTACCTTTGCTCCGCGCGTTCCTCTCGCCGTGTTCCCGCGCCGTTCCGGTCTTCAGGGCGGACTGTGAGAGGAGCCTAGCTCCCTTCACGTTCGTCACGCTGCCCCGCCTTCACACATCCTGACAGCCGATGTTTGCCTGCCCTGGCTGTGTTTTTTTTTAGCACGATCCGCGGGCCGGATTCAAAGGTCCGCCGGGCCGTAGTTTGCCCATTGCTGTTCTAGCCTTACTGTACAGGAACTGCAGGAGGCTGATATCAGGCCAAATTCAAGTAATTGTTCTGCTTACCATAAAAAAGACATGTAAAGATATATTATTAATTGCAGAGCTGCATTCAATCTTTTTTATCTGCCTAGAATTTAACTTTGAGTGTTAACAAGTACCTGATAATAATTAGAAGTACTTTGTAATCATACTTAAAGATATTCCCAATATGCTGGAAAAACTCCCCACCTGTTAATCAATTGTTTCATTTTTGCCATAGAAAATGGACTGGTATCTTCCCTGTAGATACACCACCAATTTAAGGGCAGATAATTCATAGCCTTTATTTCAAACAGTGCTTGCCTACATATGCCTTATTTTTTACTTGGTGGAAAATTATGGAGAGATATACAACTGAATTTGCATCAGATTGTAAAAATGTAAAGCAAAAGCCATAAAGTCTCAGTTTGCCCTTTTTTAGAGCTGGTTCTTTTGGAAGATATATTTAGTCTGTCTAAAACATCATGTATCTCATATATGGGTTGTTTTTTTTTTTTTTTTTGCAAGTTTGACATGTCCATGAAAACCTTCTATTTCTTCCCAATGACATTTATGAACTTGCCTAGTATTATGGTGTCCACAAAAGTTACTATCCAAGCAAGGGATCTGTAATGTGGTCCTTTGTGGGAGAACCCGGGAACCACAGACTCCCAGTCTGACAAGCCCACTAATGTCATCTAACTGAATCATTTGATGGATAGACCAGGAGACTACTAGTCTGTCCCACCCAGCAAGGTTAAAATTGGTGAACATAACCATTCATAGTCTCACACCCATTTATGGCCACATACTACTGCCATTCCCATTGCATGCCTTGAATCCTCTGCCTTGGGCACCTCTTATGTTCGCTTTTACACCATGCGCTGGTTTGCTTGCCATTTTGGCAAGCTAGTTTATCTTTTGTTGTTGTATGAATGTTTCCATATAGCCAATTCGGTTTCCGTCTCACTTCTTTTTTCCTTTACCTCTCTCCTTCCCTCCCCTTCTCTTTTCTCTCTTTTTCTTTGTCTCTTTTTGCTCAGCTCTGCCTCCCTTCTGCTCCTTGCTTAGTCCACTGGTAGGCCCATATTGGTTGTATTGTTTTCCCAACATTTTGCCCTATCAAGGTCTTTGGTGACCCAGCTATTCCTTGTGATCACTCCACCTGCTGTTATATGTATATGCGTACATCTGCTCACTTGTATTGTGGTACAGCTCCTTTTTGTGGAGTCGCTGTTCATTATTCACATTTTCTTTCTTTTCCTGCATTCAGAAATTTCAATAAATACATATTCAACCTCAATTCCCTATGCATGATGGGAATTTATTTCCTTCGAGTGGTGTCACACATAGTGACATAGTTAGTCAGGTTGAAGAAAGAGTTCAACCAATAGTATAAAATAGAATAAATAAACAGAAACTTCCAGAATAATATGCCCACAGTTGATCCAGATGAAGGCAAAAAAACCCAGCAAAGCATGATCCAATTTGCTCCTGCTGAGAAAAAAAATTCCTTCCTGATCCCTCGTGAGGCAATCGGATATTCCCTGGATCAACTTTACCTATAAATGTTAGTATCCAGTTATATTCTGTGTATCTAAGAAAGAATCCAGGCTTTTTTTGAAGCAATCCACTGAGCTGGCCAGAACCAACTCTTGAGGGAGTCTATTCCACATTTTCACAGCTCTCACTGTGAAGAAGCCTTTCCATGTTTGGAGATTACATTTCTTTTCCTCCAGACGTAAAGAGTGCCCCCTTCTCCTTTGTGATGACCTCAGGGTGAATAGCTCTACACCGAGTTCACTATATGAACCACTGATGTATTTATACATGGAGATCATATCCCCCCTTATGTATTATACATGTTGATCATATCCCCCCTTATGTATTATACATGTTGATCATATCCCCCCTTATGTATTATACATGGAGATCATATCCCCCTTATGTATTATACATGGTGATCATATCCCCCCTTATGTATTCTACATGGAGATCATATCCCCCTTATGTATTATACATGGAGATCATATCCCCCCTTATGTATTATACATGGAGATCATATCCCCCCTTATGTATTATACATGGTGATCATATCCCCCCTTATGTATTATACATGGTGATCATATCCCCCTTATGTATTATACATGGTGATCATATCCCCCCTTATGTATTATACATGGAGATCATATCCCCCCTTATGTATTATACATGGAGATCATATCCCCCCTTATGTATAATACATGGTGATCATATCCCCCTTATGTATTATACATGGAGATCATATCCCCCCTTATGTGTTATACATGGAGATCATATCCCCCCTTATGTATTATACATGGAGATCATATCCCCCTTATGTATTATACATGGAGATCATATCCCCCTTATATATTATACATGGAGATCATATCCCCCCGTATGTATTATACATGGTGATCATATCCCCCCTTATGTATTATACATGGTGATCATATCCCCCCTTATGTATTATACATGTTGATCATATCCCCCCCTTATGTATTATACATGGAGATCATGTCCCCCTTATGTATTATACATGGTGATCATATCCCCCCTTATGTATTATACATGGAGATCATATCCCCCTTATGTATTATACATGGAGATCATATCCCCCTTATGTATTATACATGGAGATCATATCCCCCTTATGTATTATACATGGAGATCATATCCCCCCCTTATGTGTTATACATGGAGATCATATCCCCCTTATGTATTATACATGGAGATCATATCCCCCCTTATGTATTATACATGGTGATCATATCCCCCTTATGTATTATACATGGAGATCATATCCCCCCTTATGTATTATACATGGAGATCATATCCCCCTTATGTATTATACATGGAGATCATATCCCCCCTTATGTATTATACATGGAGATCATATCCCCCCTTATGTATTATACATGGAGATCATATCCCCCCCTTATGTATTATACATGGAGATCATATCCCCCCCTTATGTATTATACATGGAGATCATATCCTCCCCTTATGTATTATACATGGAGATCATATCCCCCTTATGTATTATACATGTTGATCATATCCCCCCTTATGTATTATACATGGAGATCATATCCCTCCTTGTGTATTATACATGGTGATCATATCCCCCCTAATGTATTATACATGGTGATCATATCCCCCTTATGTATTATACATGGAGATCATATCCCCCCTTATGTATTATACATGGAGATCATATCCCCCCTTATGTATTATACATGGAGATCATATCCCCCTTATGTATTATACATGGAGATCATATCCCCCTTATGTATTATACATGGAGATCATATCCCCCTTATGTATTATACATGGAGATCATATCCCCCTTATGTATTATACATGGTGATCATATCCCCCCTTATGTATTATACATGGAGATCATATCCCCCCTTATGTATTATACATGGAGATCATATCCCCCCTTATGTATTATACATGGAGATCATATCCCCCCTTATGTATTATACATGGAGATCATATCCCCCTTATGTATTATACATGGAGATCATATCCCCCCTTATGTATTATACATGGAGATCATATCCCCCTTATGTATTATACATGGAGATCATATCCCCCCCTTATGTATTATACATGGAGATCATATCCCCCCTTATGTATTATACATGGAGATCATATCCCCCTTATGTATTATACATGGAGATCATATCCCCCCCTTATGTATTATACATGGAGATCATATCTCCGCTTATGTATTATACATGGAGATCATATTCCCCCTTATGTATTATACATGGAGATTATATCCCCCCTTATGTATTATACATGGTGATCATATCCCCCCTTATGTATTATACATGGAGATCATATCCCCCCTTAATCTCCTCTTCTCAAGAGAGAATAAATTCAGTTCCTCTAATCTTTCCTCATAGCTGATCTCCTCCATGCCCCTTATCAGTTGGGTTGCCCTTCTCTGTACTTTCTCCAGTTCCTTAATGTTCTTTTTGTGAATTGGTGCCCAAAACTGAGCTGCATATTCCAGATGAGGTGTTACTAATGATTTGTACCGGGGGAAATGATATCTCTCTCTCTGGAGTCTATACCTCTTAATACAAGAGAGGATTTTGCTCGTTTTAGAAACCGCAGCTTGGCATTGCATGCCATTATTAAGCTTGTGATCTATCAGAACCCCCAGATCCTTTTCCACCATTGATTCCCCCAGATGTACTCCCCCCCCCCCCTTAGTATGTATGATGCATGCATATTCTTAGCCCCCAAGTGCATAACCTTATATTTATCAACATTGAACCTCATTTGCCACATAGTTGCCCAATTAAACAGTACATTGAGGTCAGCTTGTAAATTGAAGACATCCTGTAAGGACTATGTTGCTGGCATGTGATTGGCTGATTAGCAATTTGTGTTACCAAGCAGTTGAACAGGTGTACCTAATAAAGTGACAGGTGAGTATATATCAGACAGCTCAGCATAGGCTTATGTACTTTCTCAGGTTCCTATAGATCACATCTCTCCCCTTTGGGTAATTCTACATTTCTCATGAGCAAGGTGAGAAAAAAACTCCCACATAGGTCACAGCCCCCTCAGTTGGAAATCCAATGTTTCTCATAGCCACATAGTGCAAAGCCATACAACCAGCTTTATTAAAAAGATTCAAATCCACTTATAGGTTTTGCAGTGCATGTAGCAGAAAGCAAATGTTGCAGATTACAGTTGGACCACTTTCTGTCATACCCTCTGTACTCCTCATCTGCACGTAATCCTTCGTACCCTCTTTACTCCTCTCTTACACATAGTCCCTCAAACCCTCTGTACTCCTCTCCTGCACATAGTCACTCATACCCTCTGTACTCTCCTGCACATAGTCCCTCATACCCTCTGTACTCCTTTCCTGCACATAGTCCCTCATACTCTCTGTACTCCTCTCCAGTGCATAGTCACTCATACCCTCTGTACTCTTTTCCTGCACATAGTCCCTCATACCATCTGTACTCCTCTCCTGCACATAGTCCCTCATACCCTGTGTACTCCTCTCCTGCACATAGTCCCTCATACTCTCTGTACTCCTCTCCTGCACATAGTCACTCATACCCTCTGTACTCTTTTCCTGCACATAGTCCCACATACCCTCTGTACTCCTCTCCTGCACATAGTCACTCATACCCTCTGTACTCCTCTCCTGCACATAGTCCCTCATACCCTCTGTACTCCTCTCCTGCACATAGTCCCTCATGCCCTCTGTACTCCTCTCCTGCACATAGTCACTCATACCTTCTGTACTCCTCTCCTGCACTTAGTCCCTCATACCCTCTGTACTCCTCTCCTGCACATAGTCCCTTATACCCTCTGTACTCTTTTCCTGAACATAGTCCCTCATACTCTCTGTACTGCTCTCCTACACAAAGTCCCTCATCTCCTCTTTACTCCTCTCTTACACATAGTTCCTCATACCCTCTGTACTGCTCTCCTACACAAAGTCCCTCATACCCTCTTTACTCCTCTCTTACACATAGTTCCTCATACCCTCTGTACTGCTCTCCTGCACATAGTCCCTCATACCCTTTGAACTCCTGTCCTGCACATAGTGCATAATACCCTCTCCAGTCGTACCCTGTATATACTGCCCAATATCATATCCTCTGTACTCCTCTCCTGCACTTAGTCCCTCATACCCTCTGTACTCCTCTCCTGCACATAGTCCCTTATACCCTCTGTACTCTTTTCCTGCACATAGTCCCTCATACTCTCTGTACTGTTCTCCTACACAAAGTCCCTCATACCCTCTTTACTCCTCTCTTACACATAGTTCCTCATACCCTCTGTACTGCTCTCCTACACATAGTCCCTCATACCCTCTTTACTCCTCTCTTACACATAGTCCCTCATACCCTCTTTACTCCTCTCTTACACATAGTCCCTCATAGCCTCTGTACTGCTCTCCTGCACATAGTCCCTCATACCCTTTGAACTCCTGTCCTGCACATAGTCCCTCATACCCTATCCAGTCGTACCCTGTATATACTGCCCAATATCATATCCTCTGTACTCCTCTCCTGCACATGCTGCCAGTAAATATATCCTCGATCTTGGCCGCTCTTTAACTTTGTCGCTCTGTATTAATGTTTTTCTTTTTGGTGTCACATTGTATTTTTTTACCATGCAGGAGGATGTCAGACATTGCTTGGAGCAACTATTTATTGTCATAGAAGTTCCTGCAGACCCAATGTTGGCACATATCAGCACAGAAGACCCCGTGACGGAGGAGAGCCCCCTGCTGGCCAGTGAATCCAGAGACAAGCCTGTGCTGTGCAGCAAGAAGATCCCCCTGATCCTGTGGGATGAACCAGAAGTGAGTATCTGGAATGTCCCTCGTATGGTTCTTAAACCTGGCATTTTAGCAAATACATTTCTCTAAAAAACTGTTCACACCTAGGCAGGTGTGACAGAGCATGCATGTTTTTGCCCGACTCCGCCCGATATGTCTTATCAGGAGATAAGAGAAGGGCACTGGAAGAAGGGGAGGATCAGGGAAGTCAGGATCAAACCGCATTTTTACACAATGCAGAGGATTACCCCCTTAGGTTCCACAGTGAGTAGAACAAGCATGCTTTACTGCATATACAGACTGATTTTACTGTTGTGGGTTTAGAAACACTTTAATATGGCGATGCAGAATTGGGGGGAATTCATTCAGCTGTTTTGTTTCGCTTTCAGTTTTAGGGATTTCTTATCATTCATAAAGCCTGTATAACATTAGTTTTTCCCCATCAGGTAATGGCTCGGCAGCTCCTGGTTATAGCAAGTGCCTGTTATGTTCGTCTCCTCATCGCTGGACAGCTACCGAAAGCCTATGGCGCCGGCCACACTGGTGTCCTGGATGTGCCTTGCCCATGCCAGTTTATTGAGAATAGTATACTGACCTCTGGCCGCTGTGTCACATGCATATAGAAAGTAGAACCCCAAAACAACACAGTATGAGACCAATACATGAATCCTACAAACAGCAGTGGGCTCCCTCCCTAGGACAGCAATGAAATCGGATGCAGCAGAAGCTGCTGGAATATGGATGACCTAGAACCGCTGAACAGTCACAGCATGCAGATTGCATTCTCTACAGAACTCTACTCCGTCTCCTGCTGGGACTAATTTGGTCCCTGCTGCAACAAAACTCTACAGGCCTGAGAAGACGACAGCCTGCTGAGAACAATCAAGTTTACATGACTGACTCCAATGTGGGAGACATTTTAAATTGAATTTATTTTAACATTTATCCATATGCAGCTATTTTTTCTGGTAGGAAATATGCTGAATCAAATTTTTCAGTCAGGACTGATAGGCTTTATTATGTTGCTTGTTAAAGGAAATTTTATACTTTTCATAAAATGGGATATGATTCCGAGGGGTTTAGTGAAAGAGCAAATGGTAAAGTGCAGTAACTGAAAGTGTAAGGCTAGGTTCACAGTACCTAGCCATACACAAAACTAGCCTGGCATGCACAGTTGTCCTGTAGCAGACGTATGGCAGTGCCATTAACTGTTAATGAAGGTGCAGAGCGTTTTTGGAAAAGGGTCAGGCTAAGTTCACACTTACATGCATTTTCAGCGCTTCCTGCGTTTTCCTTGTAGGACTGCCCATTCGTTTCAATAGACATATGCATGAGAAACACAAAAAATAAGTCCCTGACCCTTTTCCAAAAACACATCGCACCATCTGATATAGGATGGTGTGTTTCTGTGTCTGATTTTGCACGTGTTCCCGACACTCAGTATTGTAAACCTTGCCTCAGGGACTTTTTTTCTGTGGTTTTTTTTAGGTACAGATAGCCCATTGAAATGAATAGGCTGCCCTACATGCGACACGGGAACGCGCTGAAAATGTGTGGAAACACACATGCCTTTGGTCACAAATGTAGATGCAAACCTAGCCTACGTTCATCTTTTCCCAAAAAAAGGAAAAAGTGAACTTACACCCTCGACCCTCCCCACCCCTATGCACCTTCCTCCATGGGTGATTACCTTTTACTGCCCATGCAGCCAGTGCAGGTGTCCAGGGATTTGAAAGCTGCGGTCTTCTGTCCCTTCTTTCCTTCAGGATGTCGGGAAGGATCAGAGTGATTCTGATTGATCACCACTTCCATGTGATTGCTGTGACCAATTGGAAATGCTCTGGTCTCTTCCAGTGTGCCTAAGGAAAGAAGGGGGCTTTCCCTAGACTGCTGCATTGGCTGCTTGGGCAGTGAAAGGTCATCATCCATGGAGGTAAATTCTGCTGGGGGAAGGGGGTAGGGGAGAGGTTGAGAGTGGATTGTGTTACTTCACCTTTTCATTTTTTGTGAAAAGGTGAACATACACTATAAAGCAGCCTTTCTCAGCCTTTTTACTCTAGAGCAGTGTTTCTCAACTCCAGTCCTCATGGACCCCCAACAGGTCATGTTTTCAGGATTTCCCTCAGATGAAACAGCTGTGGTAATTACTAAGGCAGTGAAACTGATCAAATCACCTGTGCAAAATAATGGAAATCCTGAAAACATGACCTGTTGGGGGTACATGAGGACTGGAGTTGAGAAACACTGCTCTAGAGGAACCCTTGAAGTAATTTTTAAGTCACAAGGAACGCCTGATAAAACTCACTGGGGGTGAGTGGACAAAACATCCCCTACATAGGTGGCCAGTGGAAAGAATGTCCCCCATAAGTGGTGGCGAGGATGTCCCACTTACAGGCAGCTTAGAAGATCATTGATGTCCTGCAGCTGGCTCTGCCAAGTAGCGTTGGAAGTATCCAAGCACCATGAAATTGGAGATCAACTAGCCGTGGCTCAAAAAAAGGCTAACAACCTCTGGAGGAACCCTAGTTGAGGATGGCTGCTTTAAAGCATCCAATCAGAAATCAGTCAGCTTGTGCACCTGATTTGGATTTTATAGAAAGTAATTTGTGCAAATCAAAAATAGTGCAATCCCTTTGGTTACTAGTGATGAGCTTGGGTTCAGCTGAACCTGGAAGGTAGCCAATGAGCTGCAGGTGGGGATCCCCCACTCCACCGCTGCACGAACACAAAGGGGTATGGGTGCTCATGACATCATTGACCATATGGCCATATTAGGTCAATGATGTCACATGTCTCTCCATCCCTTTGTGTTCGTACAGGGAAACCCCTAACTGCAGCTCACTGGCCCATGAATAACAGCTGACTTTGGCTGAACATGCTTTCAGACTGAACCACAGCCAAGCCCAAGCTCATCCCTATTGGTTAGTATTAGTTAGGTGTTTACAACTAGACTTGTTCTGTAATGTTGGTGTCATCTCCCACTCATCCTAGTGGATGCCTCAACTCTTATGAGTGTCAGGAAAATATTCCAGTGTTTATAGGTACCCAGTCACCTTAACCCAATCACCATGGCATGTCAAGACAGAGGATTGTCGAAAAGATTTATGGGAAGTGTAAACAGCTGTGAAACCATCCTATTCTATTTTCATATCCATGGTGCCATGAAGTCTGGGACAGGTGTTAATTGTCCAAGTTACATGGTAAGCTGTGAATTGGTATCTAATCACCAGGGTAGAGATGTTAAAATGGCATTAAATATGCGTAATAGATTTTGTCAAAGGCCCCACCCCTATATAGGGATGGTTGTTCCACTTTGATCTAGCTTGCCTCTGCTACATGAGGGTGGAGGTGACAACAACAAACACAATAGGCCTAATTCACAAAGCTAAGACACCAGGATTTTCAGTTCAGTCCAATAAGATTCGAAAACATGGCTAAATTAGAGAGCTCAGTCTAATGTTAAAGAGGAACTTCACCTTACCTTAAAAATGACAACAATGGCACCTTTACAAACATTTAGGAACAGCAGTAACAGATTCTTATAGATAATTTGTAGGCTTTTTATTCTTTGCATACCTTATTTTTCTTTTCCTACCCATTCATCTCACTGTGGCCATTTTTCACTAAAATCAGATGAATCCATCTCCTTTAACTTCCTGGAACTCTGCATCTGCCTCCAGGAACTTGCATCATCTGAGGGGGAAGGCACTGGAGATGTAGCCTTCCCAGGATACATCTGTGAGGCCAGGACTATATCACCAGTGTCTCACTCAACCAGGAAGTGGAAAAACACTAATTGTGAGTAACTTATAAATGTAAGATGCTGACGTGATTTTTAGTGAGGGGAGGGAAGGTCCACCTTAAAGCTTTGTGAATTACGCCTATTGCTTAAAAAGTATGACCACACACATTCTAGGAGTGCTTTGAAATCAGGGGCGGACTGACCATTTGGAAACTCGGGCACTGCCTGAGGGCCCGGGGTCAGTAGGGGGCCCCATAAGATGCCCCTGGTACCTTTTTCATAGGCTTTTTTGAGTTTGGGCAAGGACACAGGGGCCCCATGATCCCCTATTGCCCGGGGGCCCCATGGGTTGTCAGTCCACCCCTGTTTGAAAGTTTGGACTACTTAAACTGTGCCTTTATAAACCACTTCAAACCAGCATGTTTCTTCATTTCAAAAATTGTGGCAAAAAATTAGATCCCCTTGGCGTGTCTATCCACCAAAAGGGGATCATTTTAGGGGTGTTAAACTGTCCTGACATTTTATTTGATATTTTGTATACTAGTAAGTAAGCAAAATTTGTTTTCTATATAGGAAAAAATAAAAAAAGTGGTTATTAAAAACCAAAAGTTCTGTGTTTCTCAAAAAAAATTATATAAAATGAATTTGGGTACGGTCTTGCATGACCAAGTAATTGTCAGTCAAACTATCACAGCACTAAAAAATATTGGTTAAAATCCTTGCAATGTATATAGGTCGCCCAGAGGGGGAGTGTTTTTTTCTGCACAAAAGTGGAGTTACACTTTAAAGTTTTTTCCCTGTTATATCCACGGGTATGTCTGTGTGAGCTGTTGATTGTTCCAGAACCTATAGTTATATGGTGCTGTCTATAATTGGATGACAACGCTGCTATAGTTCTTTTGAAGTGTCAGTCATTGTTGTCACGCTTGTAGAGTAGCAGATACAGGGGTGACGACGCTGATCAGGAATCCAATAGTACATGACAATATTGCTTACATCGGCATGCACTTTCCTTTGATTTGCCTAAACATCCCCTGGAGTGTTTAACATGAACTGCCATCAACCTCCACTCGCAGACCTGGAGAGAAAATAGCCTAGTAACATTCCACTTTAACAACATTCACACAAAATAAATGTACATGTAGTTTCTCAAGACAAATAGCTCTGCACAATTTTTTTAATTTTTTGGGTTCACACTGATGCGGTGCGGCACATCGCATGTGATTCATGCAAGAACCGCTCTGCATTCCTGTGCAAATCACATGCGATTTCTGTGCTGTGCGATTTGAGACATACATTTTGTACGCCTCAGATCGCACCGCATTCGCACGAAAATAGTGCAGGACCCTTTTTTTTATAGCACCAGAATTGGATCTCATGGATATTCGCACCCATGCGATCCGATTCTGCACATCGCACCATATTTTGCGAAGCAATTTAAGGGTGTCGTTAACATACACGCCCGCAGCGGTTCGCATGAATGGGGTGCAATCATGATGCAGTGCAGAAATCGCATAGAAACCGGTGCGAATTCCACATCAGTGTGAACCCGGGCTTCATGTCTTGCCACCACACACCCTTACCCTAGGTTCACACCTAAGCGTTTTCTGCAGTGTTTTGCATTTTGCAGAAATGCAGTACAGTCCATTTAACATGATTTCCTATGGGACATGTTCACATCTCTGTGTTTTCACCTGGTGCCTTTTTTGGAAATGGTCAGGGACTTTATTGAAAGCCAAAAGTTGCGTTTTTGGTTCTATAGACTTCAATGGAAAGGCTGCAGAAAAGCATGTAGTGCGTTTTTTCTGCGTTTTGCATTTTAAATTTGCCTAGCAACAAGAAAAATAAAAAAATTCACAAAATGCATCACAAATGTGGAAAAACCGCGTCAAAAACGCAAGTGCAAAAACACAAAATGCAATGCAGAAACGGCTGGAACACTAACTGCATAGGTGTGAACCTAGCCTATGTGTTTGTCTCGACTTTCACCTTAAAGGGTAGCCAAACCCAAAATCAAAAATGTAATATATTGCAGCTTTCCAATCCTGAGATGTGGTGACTTCATTAGTGTTCTTTGTTATGTTTGTTTTCCCTTTATTTTGCCTTGGTGATTCAGTCGGTAACACACGTCCTATCATAGGATGGCTACGTACAATCATTCATGCATTGTATCTATGCAGGAGCAATGTAGCCACCCTTGGAGAGCAGCATTGTCACCCTATGGAGAGGGAAGTGTTAGATGGACTAATAGATTCAGAAGGACTTTACGTAAGAGACTAATAAATTGAAATGTACTCCAGCTAACACTTTACATAAGAGACACGGAACACTCCTTACAGAGGGGCTATAAAATTACATTAACTCCAACTATCGCCTTTTTAAGCAACTACAAAAAACTTTTTTTTTCCTTTTGCAAAAAAAGGTTTTACATATGTATATGAATAGATGATCATTGTAAGCAGCCCTGTCAGCGGTAAATTGTTTATCTCAATCCTCTGTCATTTTTGCTGGACAGCTTGGTCTGTTAAAGGAAGTTGATAAATAAAAGACTTACTGGCTGGATCACCAGGTTAAAATAAAAGGGTTTAAAAAAAAAACAAGAAAATCAATACAGCCACCACATATAAGACTTGGCCAAAATCAGATATGGCACCTTTGGGTGAAAAGAGTGGAGATCAGGGCTGGGAATATTGGAGCTCAGATCCAGGCTGGGGGTGGGGGGGGGGGGACATTAGTGGAGAGAAATAATGGCGATCAGGGTAGGGGAGCCAATAATAGAGACTGGAGGAGGGGGAGCCAGTGACGGAGGTCAGGGGCTTGGGAAGCCAATGATGGAGGTTGGGGGGTGGGGAAGCCATTGACAGAGGTCGTGGGGTGGGGGAACCTTTCATGGAGGTTGGGGTTGGCAGAGCCAGTGACAGCAGATAGGGGGCCAGGGGAGCCAATTGTGGAGGACAGGGGCTGGAGGAGTCAGTGACGGAGGTTGGGGGTGGTGGAGCCGGTGATGGGGGTTGAGGGGAGCCAGTGATGGAGGTCAGGGGGTGGGGGAGCCAATGATGGAGTTAGGGGGCCAGGGGAGGCAATGACAGAGGTCAGGGGTAGGGGAGCCATTGACAGAGGTTGGGGCTGGGAGAGCCAGTGACAGAGGTTGGGGGACAGGGGAGCCAGTGATGGAGGTCAGGGGCTGGGGGAGGCAGTGACGGAGGTAGGGGGTTAGGGGAGCCAATGACGGAGGTTGGGGGATGGGGGAGCCAGTGATGGGGGTTGGGGGAGCCAGAAAAGGAGGTTGGGGGTCAGGGGGGCCAGTAAAGCAGGTCGGGGGCCAGGGGAGCCAGTGACAGAGGTCAGGGGCCAGGGGAATCATTGATGGAAGTCCGGGGGGGAGCGGAGACAGTGACTAAGGTCGGGGCTGTGGGGAACCAGTGAGGGAGGTCAGGGCTGGAGGAGCTGATAATGCAGATAGGGAGCTAGGGGAGCCAGTGACAAAGGTTGGGGGAGCCATTGACAGAGTTCGTGGGGTGGGAGAACTATTGACGGTGGTTGGGGCTGGGGGGGGGCAGTGACAGAGGTCGGGGGTTGAGGGGAGCCAGTGATGAAGGTCAGGGCTGTGGGGAACCAGTTAGGGAGGTCGAGGGCTGGAGGAGCCGATAAAGGAGATAGGGAGCTAGGGGAGCCAGTGACAAAGGTTGGGGGGTGGGGGAGCCATTGACAGAGTTTGTGGGGTGGGGGAACTATTGACGGAGGTTGGGGCTAGGGGGGGCAGTGACAGAGGTCGGGGGTTGAGGGGAGCCAGAGATGAAGGTCGGGGGGTGGGGGGGCCAATGACGGGGGCCAGGGGAGCCAGTGATGGAGATCGGGGGTGGGAGGGAGCCAATGACAAAGGTCACTGCAATATATTATATTTTTGTTTTTGGGTTTAATATCGCTCTAAAAGATGGACGCCATATAAAGAGAAGGTCATGAAAGGCTTTCTCCCACTCAGGGGTTAGGTATTGGCATTAGCAGCGATATGATTCAATAGACCAGACTTAGGATCCCCGTACATATTCAGTTCCCCTTTAAGGGAAGAAAGAGAAGAGAACAGGATCTTACAGCTTTTTGGGGGTTAAGGTGGTACATTGAATAACCCCTTTGAACAAGGAAAGAAATACAGGATGGAAAGAACAAAAGGTGTGGTCCCCTACAAAAAAGAGGATGTAGAGCAGTCCATAAACTCAAAAACAGTATTAGAACCAGGTCACCCCAGAACACGGTGCGTGTAAGGTGTTCAAAATGCGCTGCCTTTGTAATCTGCTATGGGTGCCAATACAACGCAGTGCACACGATACCGCAGCATGCAGGCGATTTGGTGTGACGCGTTTTTCAAAAGTTGCACACGCACTACTTTTTGAGTATTCTGATATGATTTGAACTGCAGAGGAACACACAGGAATCGCACTGGAACACGGGCAGCATTTCTGTGTGATTCTGGTATGAACCGGTCCACTTTCAAAATAATAAAATTGCCACACAAGATATTTTGTGATTTAATGTTTTTAAAAATTTCCTTTCAATGTCAATCCAAAGCTGCTGTAATTATATAAGATTGTGAAAAATTCCCAGAACCGTGGAGGAGTTCTATACATAGTTGTAGAGAATATCCCAGAAATGTCATCATCTGCTTGTGTGATTGGCTCACTGATTTTCTACATTACGGTACAAGTAATATTTTAGGCATGCCCTGAAAAAGGAATTTTATTTTTTGGTGCTATACTACCTAAGGATTAATTATTTCTAAAGGGATGCAGACCCCCTGCAGCCTTTCTCCTTAGAACACTGAAAGTGCACCAGGTGGTTGTAGTGAACAAGGCTCTCCCATTCAGGAATCAGTCATGCAAGGACACAGTGGAAGGAACACCATCCTCTTCAGAGCAAAGGTAAGACTGCTACAAAGTCTGGTAAAATCTTTGTGATGTCCATTGATCACCTATAACTTCATAACAAAAGTTGAGTCGCTCTTTAAGGACGAACTGCTGGTGCTGGAAGAGATCCATTATACGTCCCCAAGAAAAATGTGTATATGCTTAATACTTATGTGGGAATTCAGATGTATATTAGATCACTAAAGGAGAGATCTACTAAAACTGCTGAGTGCAAAATCTGGTGCAGCTCTGCATAGAAACCAATCAGCTTCCAGGTGTTACCCTTAGTTCACATCTATGCGGCCGTGCGGGCCACATTTTGCGTGGGCATGAGAACCCATTCATTTGAATGGACTTCCGTGCCCTGTGACACGCAGGGAAGAAGTCCCTGCACTTCTTCTGAAAACGCAGCCCGCGCGGGAACCTCGGTTCCCAGTACGGTTGCATTTTCCAGTGCAATAATGGACATAATACAGAAATAATGGCACCCACCCGCAAGTCCGCATTCCTGTGGGTGGTGCGGTTGCATGGATTTTCGTGCAGATTCACAGCGGCATCACCCTCACAGATGTGAACCAAGCCTTATTGACAAAGTGTAATTGAACATTCTGAAGTTAGAAGCTGATTGGTTACTGTGCACAGCTGCACCAGATTCTGTGTGCTCCAGTTTTAGTAAATCTCCCCGAGTGCCAGTTCACACCAATGCGGTGCAAATCTGATGCGGTTTCACAGTGTGGCATCACAGTGCAATTTCTGCTGTGACAGATGCGAATTGAATGTGAATTCTGAGGGGACTGGGCATAGCAACAGATGAAATTTACAGCACACCCGCACTAAACCCGCACAGGACCCTTTTTTGGACTAGATCAAATTTGCACCGCATATATGTGCACAGCCTGCATTGGAAATAATGCTTTTGTAGATTACATGCAAATCTATGCTTTTCTGATTGCATCTGATCCGCAAAGAATACGCACTGGGCATAGCAGGAGATGAAATTCGCACCACACCCATACTAAACCCACACAGGACCCTTTTTTGGACCGGATCAAATTTGCACCGCACATATGTGAACAGCCTGCATTGGAAACAAATGCTTTTATAGATTGCATGCAAATCTACGCTTTTCGGATCGCATCTGATCCGCAAAGAATTCGCATCAGTGTGAGCCAGCACTAAATGTAAATAAAATGTTCTCTAATCCCACAGCGAATACTACTAGTACTATTAGACAGAGTAATGTAAGGGAAGTGTACATTAGCAAACAAATCAGTATATAACCCTCCAGTCAATCGGACCCGGTGATTGACGGTAGATGCCGTGAATGACGGCACAGGTAGGGCGCGCGCCGGAACTGCAAAATTGTGTATATCTATCTATATATATACACACATGCAGGGGCGGACTGACCATTCGAGCACTCGGGCACTGTCCGGGGTCAGTAGGGGGCCCCATGAGATACCCCTGGTAACTTTTTATTGGCTTTTTCATAGGTTTTTCGGGTGTGGGTGAGGACACAGGGCCCCATGATACCCTATTGTCTGGGGGGGCCCCATGAGTTGTCAGTCCGCCCCTGCACACACGTGAGTTTGCAGTTCTGGGTAGGGGTGCACGTCCTACCTGTGCCATCACACACACACACACACACACATATACAGTTGCAAGAAAAAGTATGTGAACCCCTTGGGATTACGTGGAGTTTTGCATGAATTGGGCATAAAATGTGCTCTGAACGTCATCTAAGTCACAACAATAGAAGAACACAGTCTGCTGAACATAATACTACACAAACATTAGATGTTGCCATGGTTTAATTGCACATAACATGTAAACATTCACAGTGCAGGGAGGAAAAAGTATGTGAGGCCCTAGCTTAATGACTTCTCCCAGAGTTAATTGGAGCCAGGAGTGAGCCAACCTTGACTCCAATCAGTGTGATGATATTGGATGTGTTGCTGACAGCTGTCCTGCCCTTAAAAAAACACACACCTGTTTTGGGTTTACTGGTTTCAAGAAGCAATGTCTGATGTGAACCATGCCTCGCAGAAAAGAGCTCTCAGAAGGCCTACGATCAAGAATTGTTGACTTGCATGAAGCTGGAAAGGGTTACAAAAGTATCTCCAAAAGCCTTGATGTTCATGTGTCCACGGTAAGACAGACTGTCTACAAATGGAGAAAGTTTAGCACTGTTGCTACTCTTCCTAGGCGTGGTCGTCCTGTAAAAATGACTGCAAGAGCACAGCGCAGAATGCTGCATGAGGTAAAGAAGAATCCCAGAGTGTCAGCTAAAGACCTACAGAAATCTCTGGCACATGCTAACATTTTTGTTGACACATCTACAATAAGGAAAACATTAAACAAGAATGGAGTACATGGGAGGACACCACGGAGGAAGCCATTGCTGTCCAAAAAGAATATTGCAGCACGTTTGAAGTTTGCAAAAGAGCACCTGGATGTTCCACAGCACTACTGGCAAAATATACTGTGGACAGATGAAACCAAGATTGAGTTGTTTGGGAAGAACACACAACACTATGTGTGGAGAAAAAAAGGCACAGCACACCAACATCAAAACCTCATCCCCACTGTAAAACATGGCGGAGGGAGCATCATGGTTTGGGGCTGCTTTGCTGCCTCAGGGCCTGGACGGATTGTTGTCATTGATGGGAAAATGAATTCCAGAGTTTATCAAGACATTTTGCAGGAAAACGTACGACCATCTGTCCGCCAACTGAAGCTCCGCAGAGGATGGGTGATGCAACAGGACAATGACCCAAAGCATAAAAGTAATTCAACAAAACAATGGCTGCAACAGCACAGAATACGCCCTCTGGAGTGGCCCAGTCAGAGTCCTGACCTGAACCCGATTGAAATGCTGTGGCATGACCTTAAGAGAGCGATTCACACCAGACATCCCAAGAATATTGCTACACTGAAACAGTTTTGTGAAGAGGAGTGGTCCAAAATTACTCCAGATCGTTGTGCAGGTCTGATCTGCAACTACAGGAAACGTTTGGTTGAGGTTATTGCTGCCAAAGGAGGGTCAACCAGTTATTAAGTCCAAAGGTTTACATACTTTTTCCTCCCTGCACTGTGAATGTTCACATGTTATGTGCAATTAAACCATGGCAACATCTAATGTTTGTGAAGTATTATGTTCAGCAGACTGTGTTCTTCTATTGTTGTGACTTAGATGACGTTCAGAGCACATTTTATGCCCAATTCATGCAAAACTCCACGTAATCCCAAGGGGTTCACATACTTTTTCTTGCAACTGTGTATATATATATATATATATATATATATATATATATATATATATGTGTGTGTGTGTGTGATTTTGCACACCGTGCCGCCCTGCAGTAGTATTTCTGCTATAGGGTGGCATGGAAGCGGTTAATTATGTTAATCAGCCACATAACCTGTGTAATTAATAGGTGTTCAGTTTTAAAGAGAAGAGGTGGCAATCTTAGGCTACGTTCACACTAGCGTTGTGTGCAGGCGGCAGAGAGGCGTTTGGGAAGCGTTTTTACCGCTTCCCAAACGCCTCTGCCAATTCTGCACATTACAGCACATGGTGCTGTTCTAACAGGAGCGTTTGCGTCGCGTTGCGGCAAAACAGACGCCTCTGGTCAAGTCAGGAGGCGTTGAAGCCTCCTATTCTAGTCTATGGTGCCGGTAGTGGAAGCCGTGGAAGCCTCCTATTCTAGTCTATGCGGAGCGGTAACACCACACAAACTGCATTATAGGCGTTTGTGGGGCGTTATTAACGCTCGGCAAACGCCTAGCAACCGCCGCTAAACCGCGCATGCAACGTTTGCAGAGCGTTTGCCGAGCGTTAAAAAACGCTCCACAAACGCCGGATCAACGCTTGCCAAACGCTATGGGGGCGTTTGGCAAGTGTTGGTAAAACAGCCAAGTGTGAACGAGCCCTTACTTGTCACACTTGTGGCCAGGATGGCGATAAAAATGGGTGGTTAAGCTGCAGTTTTACTGCCTCCTGACCACCCCCCTTAACCTTAAACAATGGCTAGAGGGGGTTGGTCACATACTGTGACTGAGATGCTTTCCGAAATTCACACCCCATGCCGCATTTGGCAGGTAGTGCCAGTGCCAAACTCAACCCATTCAAGTGAATAGGGCCATGCTGCAAATGCATGCAATGTGTATGTGTATGACGCTTTTCAGGGTTAAAACATTCTGACCCATATTGCCCCCTGACAGCTGCCCTCCTTGGTTTCTGGCATATGCCCCTGAACACACAGTCATAAACTCAAATGCCGTTTGGTACAGCACCCATCCGCAGCATATATGTCATAGATTTTGCAGGCTGCTGGCAGCCAAACTGGACACTGTACCTGTGCCCCCCCAGGTGCCTGAGAACTCCGAACTGCCCCTGTGCATGAGGCCAATCTATCAGCTTTCTAATACACTTTTTATTGCTCTCATTTTCTATCACTTTTCAAATAGCACTTTTTTTTTTCTTCCCTTCAGCTTGCTAATAAAGGGGAATGGTCCACAGGTGTGGTATGGCTGGTTCTTCAGCTCACATTTCAGCTTGTTCACACTGGGATCATGAACTTCAAACCTGTAAGTAGCATTTCAAAATCTGTAAATCAATACTATAAACAACAATAATTATTATTTCATGTACTTGCAACACCACAGTAGAGATCTATTCCCCACCTGGAATATCAATTAACAATGTTCCAATATAATAGGGATCTCTCTGTTGTGGATTGTCTACAGTATTTCAATATTTTAGTCTCTTTGAAATGCAATAATACAATATTTATTATACAATATTTAATATAAACTATTAATATTTAACATACAATAATTTAGTCCACTTGAATAAAAAATACAGTGTTTAGCAGTACAATGCTTTTATTATACAATATAATATATTTAATTTATACTATTAATGTGAAACATTTAAAATACAATATTTAATATCCAATATAATATGGGTGATAAAATATTAATATTATACAATAGTTTAGTGCATTCGAATATAATATTTAATACAATATTTTTTATTCAATATAATACAATATGTAATATACACTATTCATATTTAATATGTAATGATTAATTCTCGCTTTTTTTTTCATACAATATTATTCAATACACCCTATTAATATTTAATAGACTTCTGAAAAGCGATTTATGTTTGATAGCGATGTGGCGCCTTCTCACCACCTATTTTAACCCCGTAATTGCCACCCAACAGGTCGCAATAGCATACTTTTACAATGCTTCCCCATTTTCTTGAATGGGTCGCATTTGAAGAGTGATAGTTTTTGCCTCGGACACAAAGCAAAGACTTGCATCAGCGGCAGGTGAACACAACTGTCTTCTTCCTTTGCAGCTTAAGGGGGAGCAGTTGGGAGGTGGGGGGTGTGTGCTAAAATTCACCAACTCAACCTCTCATTTTCAATGTCCCCAACTGCAAGTCTAAACAAGCCTTAAAGTACATGTAAACCCTCACTTTGTAAAACAACCCATTTAGTTTAACGTAGAAATGAAAGGCAAAACCTTTGTGTACAGATATAAAAAAACATTTTAAACACCTTCATTTCCCTTTTTATAAGTGAACACATATCCCCTGTTCTTAGCTGCTTAAGGAGCTCAGAGAACTAGGGGAGGAGAAACAGCAGAACACTGGTCTTCCCATTGAAAGGCTGTCGGGGATGGGGGGGGTGTCAAGATAATAAGTCTGATTATTGGAGGAGAGCAGACTGAGGTCTCAGCAAAGCTAGAAAACTGACCACGCTGTGCTCTCATGCCTAGTGTGGTCAGTGTTTAATAGGAAACCACAGGGACTCGCAGGAACACCAGGGATTTCACACAAAGAAAGCAATACAAAGAGAACGGGGTACTTTTTCATACAAGTACATGGTACAGCAGGCACATATCAGCAATAAGAAATGTTGGGCTTACATATTCTTTAACCTCTTCCCGTCCGGCTCATATCGATAAATGGACAGGAGCGCTGCCAATGCAGATGGACCTTACTAAACCTCCACCCACATCCATTGCTTGTGTGCGCTCCCTGGGCGAGCGCGGCACTGCACAGATTGCTGTACGGGACCTCTGTGTGAGGTCCTGATTCATGTGATCACTGATTGGTCAATCAGTGATCACATGGACAGTAGTAATCAAGATGTCACTTCCTGACATCATTACTTACTATCAGGGGCGGAATGACCATTTGGAAACTCGGCACTGCCCGAGGGCCTGGGGTCAGTAGGGGGCCCCATGAGATGCCCCTGGTACCTCTTTCATAGGCTTTTTTGAGTTTGAGCAAGGACACAGGGGCCCCATGATCCCCTATTGCCTGGGGGCCCCATGAGTTGTCAGTCCGCCACTGCTTACTACTTGTGAAATTTGTGAATGATCACAGAGGTCACATGGTACAAAGCTATTCACAACAGCCTTGTACCATGTGACAAGCTGTGACCAATCACAGCTTGCACAGTATTTCTCAATGGCTGCAGGAATACAGCCAGAGAGGAGAAATTATTGCTTAATGGGTGTAAAAGCAATCAGTGTAAAAAAAAGAAAAAAAAAATCTTCATCACTCCCCACAAGTAGTAAAGTGTCACTGTGGTGACACTGTACTGCTAGGGTGACAGCATGTTAAAAAAAACCCATAAATAATAATATAAAAAAATAAAATAAAAGTAAAAAAAAAAAATTTAATTATAATTTTTGGTTATAAACTAATTTGGGTTTTTTTTTTTACTAAAAAGATAGATGAATACATTTTGGCCAAGATTTATGAAGAAAGATTATTTATTTGAAACATTTTATAAGAAAAACACTTTTTTTTTCAAAATGTTTGGACTTTTTCATTTATATAGCACAAAAATAAAAATCCCAGTGGTGAATAAATACCACCAATATAAAGTTTTATCTGTGTCAAAAAATGCTAAAAAATTCATATGCGTTCCATGACCGCGCAGTTGTCATTCAAAGTGTGATAGAGCTGAAATCTGAAAATTAGCCTGGACTGGAAGGGGGTGAAAGTGTCCAGACTTGAAGTGGTTAAGGGCGTTTGCTATGCGTTTGCAGTGTATTTTTTGACATTATTTGTTTTCTTTTGTTTTGTTTATTCACCGAGTCGCTGTTACATGCATTTGCGGTTTGGCAATGTGTGTTGCAGTACCTTTACCACATTAAATAATGGAAAAATCCCTCCCTTAGGAAGTGGTACTAGCCGAGAGTGTCGACAGATTTAAAAAAAAAATTTAGAGTACATCTTCTAGAAGCAGAAACACAAAGAGGGCCATGGGAATTGCTATAGAATAAAAATCACACACAAGAGCAGACACAGATTGAACTGGTTGGACCGGTGTCTTTTTTTCAACCTTACAAACTATGTAACAATGTATTCATTCATAGCACATATAACATGTCACACATATATCATGTTTTGTCACAGAATTCCCACCTGTCAGTATTGGTGCATGCATACACATTTATTATGATGATGATTATATTACAGGATGTATATAGGGGCGACAGTTTACACAGCACTTTACAAGATAAAGGGGGACAGTTACAATACAATTGCATACAAGAGGGTTAGGATTTCTGATGTGCACACTTCACTTACCACCATATAGAATACAGCAGACTGAATCATTTACATAAATGTGTGGTAATTGTCCAATCTGCACTAGAGGGATCCCGATTATATTGGGACGTTGTTAATTTAAAGTGACTATTCTTATTCTCCCAAAATATGCCATACACATCATTACTCAATGGCCCTGTTATCGATTTTTCATGACATTGTTTCTTACTGTGTTTTCTGCCTTCTTGTTACATCCTCTGTGAGCTCACAAACATCTCTTTATCCCCCTCAATTCTGTTTATTTGGAATGAGTAGTGCATGTAGTAGCAGTCACGTGCACTG